>NW_026511878.1:0-95000 GCF_027579735.1 Bombina bombina | reverse complement strand
GAGATGGAGAGTGAGAGGGGAGATGGAGAGAGAGAGAGAGAGAGAGAGAGAGAGGGGAGAGAGAGAAAGAGAGAGGGGAGTTGGAGAGAGAGAGGGGAGATGGAGAGATGGAGAGAGAGGGGAGAGAGAGAAAGAGAGAGGGGAGATAGAGAGGGAGAGAGTGCAAAAGAGAGGGGGGAAAGAGAGAGCGCAAAAGAGAGGGGGGAGAGAGAGAGCTTAAAAGAGAGGGGGGAGATAGAGCGCACAAGAGAGGGGAGAGAGAGAGAAAGCAAAAGAGAGTGGAAGGGAGAGAACGCAAGGGGTGGGACCACTGTACTGCAAAAAATGACCCGTGTGAACAGGCTTTAGGACTAGTAAACATATATTTAAGTGCTTTGGAGCCATTTGCAATTAAGTAGAAAACATGAAAAACCATATTTCTTCAATATTATTTTTTTTAAAGTGTTATAGTGTGTATTTACTGTAAAGATTTCACATTGCAATGTTCTGCACATAGCAGAATATGAAATATTTATTTTTCCTATATATGTGTATATATCTTTACCTATATATAATTATAGATATATATTGTACCAAAATACCATCACATACTGTATATATATATATATATATATATATATATATATATATATATATATATATATATATATATATATATATTTATATATATAAAGAAATATGTATTTTTGAATAAACAGAACATATTCTGCTATGTGCAGAACATAGAAATCTAAAATATTAATTATTTTCATGTCGGGTTAGCACATATAAGAATATGAGTTTGGGTTAGCGCGTGATTCAGGTTTTCCCTCCACTTTTTTTTTCATCATTGATTTCTATGGGGGAATAGGTTATCTTTTGCATGACAGTTTAATTGCGCTAGAATTAAGCTGCGGGCGTCAGGTTAGCACAAGCGCGATAACTTTTTACCTTTAACTCATAATACCAGCGCAACCCAACGTGCTCAAAACGTTTACTTCTAGGCAGAAGCGATAAATAGCGCTCCATTTGTAATCGGGCCCTAATTGTAGCTCACATTGGGGTCTATCACAATCCTTTTAAAAATCTTACAAAATGGTTTATATACAAAGGATTGTGATTGATCCAATTATTTTTGGCTACATTTTCTTATCTATTAAATCAGTTTGAATAGCCACCATTTAAGTGGAACATTAGTAGGGCAAGTGATATAAAAAGTTATAAGGGATCAAAGATACATGACATATGGGGTTTGACAAAAAATGGCAGCAAAGGGCTTTACCATATATTTGCATACATACACATGTCTAAATATGCATATGTATGTATACATACACATGTATATATGTATGTACAGATGTATTTATGTATGCATTTGCATACATATATACACATATAAACACATAAATACATATGTACACACACATATACATTTACATATGTGCATTGGAGCCCTTTGCAGTCAAATCCCTGAAAATATAAAAAAAACAATTTTTAGTCAATATTAATATTTAATAATGGTTTTAAATATGAATTTACTGTAAATATTTCACATTCCAATGTTCTTTGCATAGGGGAATATGTTCTAAGTATGTTTTCCGTTTCTGCACATAGTATCACTTATGGACTTTATTTCTTTTGTATCTGCATATATTGATTTCATGTTCTGTGAACTGCAACTGTCACCTGTGGTGTTTTAAGCTCAATAGTAACATTTGCTAGACCATTGTGTATACCTAAGAGCTTGCATTTGATATTTGATATTTGTATCATTTCCACTTATATACAGTGAGAGATTTATATATATATATATATATATATATATATATATATATATGTTTGTCTTTTACCCTTTATATACCATCTTTTATAAACTTAATTAGCGGTCCTACATTGAGAATTTTTAGTTTTTTATTAAGTATTCATCTTTTCAGTTCTCTTCACTGAGCGCCCTTTATATTTTACTCCCTCTTGGTTTAATATTTTTTGTTCTATATTAGGATTGTGAGGTTTGGGGATCCCACTTTCCTAATAAGTAATTTGGGGCAGCATAGTGAGCTACATATACACATTTTCTTTCCTCTAACAGGGATTTTTGTAAGCAACACCTGTTTTTGCGCCGTTATCACAAACCTGTTTCTTTGTACACACACACACATATATATATATATATATATATATATATATATATATATATATATATATATATATATATATATATATATATATATATATATATATATATGTATATATATATATTGCACTAGAAGAACAGCACACACCTACCAATATGTCAGCCACCCGGTGCTCTACTTAGAAATAGATAAACAAACTCCACTGAAACAAACACTTCTACATCAGGTTCCGATTTCCAGTGGAGTTTGTATATATATATATATATATATATATATATATATATATATATATATATATATATATATATATAGGGGTTGAAAAAGTTGCCCAATAGCCTGTGGTCCCATGAAAATTCTTAGTGGTCACACTTTTTCAACTCAAAATTCTCATGATATCATACATAAACTTGTATTACGCTGGTATACGCTTCTAATATACATTTGTATTAAGAATAAAACACTCTTAATATTTTAAACGTATTCTCATACCTAAAAAGAGAATATTCTTGTTCAAAAGGCAGTAAGCTAAGGCAGGAATAATTATACACATACATATATAGCCAGGGATATACACACACTCATATATATATATATATATATATATATATATATATATATATATATATATATACTCCTTTTCCTACAGAGCACCACAATTATGGAATGACCTCCCTCACGCTTTAAAAACTTCCCCAAGCCTAATATCCTTTAAGAGATCCCTCTCTACATATCTCAAAACAGAATGTGCCTGTCATGGTTGATTAAATATCTCCTACCAGTTCTATATTAAAAGTTTGCATATATTGTATATTATTATTGTTTTTGTATTATATTGTACACTATTGTATCAATGCAATGTTTTGTGGTCCCAGGACATACTTGAAAACGAGAGAAATCTCAATGTATCCTTCATGGTAAAATATTTTATAAATAAAAAATAAATAAATAAAATATATTGTATATATATATAAATACACACCCACAATCACAGATACACACAAACACTCTCTCACACAAGCTCTCTATTACACACTCACACAAACTAACTCTCACACACTCTTACAAATAAGACTCATTCACACTTTTAAACACTCTGTCACACAGTTTCTCTCACATATCTTCTAACTTTCTCACACACACATCCTATTTCTCACTCTCTCATATTCTCACTATCTAACACACACAAACTATCTTACACACAGTTGTTTTGCAGTTACTATAGAGGTGGCACATTTAATACTGTAGCACCCCTACTTCTTAAAGGCACTAACATATCATATGCTACAGCAGGACAGGGAGAATCACAAATAAGAAAAATAGGAATAAGTAATAATGATAACCTCTGCCATCTTAACTGTGCAGCCATTGATAGGCTACAAGCTAAGGTTGCAAGAAAAAAAAATAAGACATTGGGCGCCATGTACTTTGGCGTCAAAATCATCGCACTAAGCATATCGAATTAACCTGCCAGCATTCGCATCTAGCGGATATAACTTTGTTACATGAATGTACTAAAAATCAAGCCATAAAATATTGTGTCTAATCTGTCTCGAAGACAATCGTATTATTGATAACTTTGAAGCTTCGCTCTGCATGAAATAAATAAGTTACTAAGCATTCTATGGTCTATTGGTTGATTTGTTAACCCACGTGACCATCTAGGTGTAATAATCGTCATACAAGCGGCAACGATAAGCTGTTCACATGTATAAGAACATGTATTTCCCAGAAATCTTAGAATTGTTTTATTACTTTTGGTTTTTACTGTGAGAAGATAGTTGAAATAGCTTCCTCTGGAGATTCTGGTACTTCGAAGAAGACTCGCAACCCTAACTTCTCCCATCAACAGAATGTTGTACTTGTTCATCTAGTACTTGATTACTACGAGAAAATATTTGGTAGTCGAGTCAAGCAAACCTCCGGTGCATGTAAAAAAATTATTTGGGTAAAAATTAGTGATGCTGTGAGTGCTCAAAGACCAACCAAAAAAGATATTGAATCATGCAAAAAAAGTTTCAATGATATCAAGCATCAAACTAAAGCAGAAAAACGCAAAAGAGAAGCAAAATGCACGTGGTACTGGCAGAGGCCAACCTTATGTCGCTGATTACAGGTACAGAGGTCATTGAGGGCATCACCGATGACTGTGATAGTGATATTCGAGGAAAATATAATTCAATGTCAAAATTTATATATATTTTTTAATTGTCTCAAAACAAAAAAATGTATTTTCTGTTAATGCTTTAAAAAACATTTTTAGAATGGTTGTTTGATGTGTTAAATTCTTATATACTTTTCACCATTAATGATATGGAACAGAATCACATAGCTACTGCTTTTTTTCCCGAATTATATGATTATGCATCATAACAATTGCTGTAGCATTGCAGCTGGTAGTTCATGTGCGCCATATTAATGTCCTTTATTGTCAATAATGCTACATATAAATTGATATATATTATATATTATTTAGATTTATTGTTCGTCCTTTTTTTTTTCTTGCAATGCTACATACAACCCTTGAACCATTGAACTATTGTCATTAAATTGTAAACATATCAATGAACAATTATACAATCAATGAGTGCCACAATCATGAACGTTTCACCAAAATACAACATACATTCCACAGTAAAATGTTAAATTTTCAAGAGTGACACATTTTTCCTATTCTCAATAATAATACATACATAGCAGTGTAAATTTTTAATTGTAGTGTGCCCCAATAATGTACTTTCTATCAACAATGCTCCATGCAACTCAATTAAATGTACACTATATCCAAAAAAAAAATATTTCATGATTCAGATACTGCATGCAATTTTAATCAACTTTCTAATTTAATCCTAGTATCAATTTTTCGTCATTCTCTTGGTATCTTTATTTGAAAAGCAAGATTGTCGATTTAGATGCCGGCCCATTTTTGTTGAACAACCTGGATGATTGGACAGCACCAATAAACAAGTGCTCTCCAGGTATCTGAACCAAAAATGGTCTGTCTACTCAGCTTAGATGCCCTCTTTTTCAATTAAAGATAGCAAGAGAATGAAGAAAAAATGATAATAGGAGTAAATTAGAAAGTTATTTAAAATTTCAGGCTCTATATGAATCACAAAAGATAAAATTTCAAGTTCAGTGTCCCTTTAACCAATGCTATTTTATTTGTGATTGTGACACAATAATGTACCTTTTTCACTACAGTTACATATTTTAACTCCTTAATATGCACCTTCATGTGAGCTACTTTGATTTTATAATCACACTAATGCTACATCCATCCACCATTTAAATTATAGTCAATGTGTTCCACCATATTTTTTTTTACTATTGCTGCATACTTACACATACAATGGTGGTTTTGGTGTGCTTGTCCCACTAAAGCTACATACAGACCCCATTGAAATGCTATTTCAAGTTTTATTTAAAAAAAAATCTATATCAATTATTCTTGCTTAACTGTACTTTTTTAATTACATAATGAATAATGAAAAGTTAGTGTTAATTAAAATAATTATTTTATATTTCATAGGTGTGTCTGCTCAATCGTCCACTTCAACCTCTGGCAACACTCCATCTACCTCCATAGAATATGAACCACGGGCATCAACATCCCATCAAATTGCAAGTTTACAGATGAGACAACATCAACAACATGGGCAATATATACGCTCTACAACAAATACCAGCCATAGCCTATCCTCTGCTGATTCCATTCCAAATGTATGGAACAGTACACCAGACAGAGCGGTTGGAAGAAGCTCAGGTATATTGTTTTAATTCATATATATAGCCTATAAAATAGTTACATATAAAAATATAAATTTTACATTTTTTTTATTTTTTATCAGCGTACGTTGGACGTCTTTTTCGGTCTACGGTCACGGATTCAGCACCACTTTTGATGGCAAATATGTTTTTATAATATTACTACAACAAATTATTTATAATCATTTTATTATTTTAAGAACTAATATCCGTATTATTCTAATTATATTTTGTTTCTCAGGGAATATGTTATTAATAATCAGAGGCTTAAATAGAAACCATCGGGCATAGATGTAATATTCTTATAATGGAGAAATCACCCACCCAACCCACCATAAATAATATTCGTATTTAATACATTTTTTTTTCGGGTTGGTTTTGACTTTAACACTTAAAAATATTGGAAATCATATTTCATGTCATCTAAAGGGGGTATTCTGTGGCCACAGTCTATGAGATGATCTGAACCCTTATTACTGTATATAGTGACACTGTTTAACCCACCAGTACTGTATATAGTGAGTTAGTGACACAATCTGCTATCTGCCAGTGAGATGGCTGGACTGACCTTAACCGCCCCTCTGCTTCATATATTGACCACAGTAGTCTATGACATGGTCCAGCCCCCGTACTGTATATAGTGGTACTGTATAATGACACTGTTTACCCATGCCCTCCCTTAAAGGGACACTAAACATAATTTTTGTCTTTAATGATTCAGAAAGAGCATGCAATTTTTATCAACTTTCTAATTTACTCCTATTATCAATTTTCTTCATTCTCTTGCTACCTTTATTTAAAAAGCAGAAATGTGATGCATAGGAGCTGGCCCATTTTTGTTTAAGAACCTGCGTTATTTTTGCTTATTGGTGGGTAAATGTCAGCCTCCAATAAGCAAGCACTATCTATGTTGCTGAACATAAAATGGGCTGGCTGCTAAGATTTACATTCATGATTTTTAAATAAAGATAGCAAGAGAACAAAGAAAAATTGATAATGGGAGTAAATAAGAAAGTTGCTTAAAATTGCATGCTCTACCTGAATCATTCTAGAACAAAAATTGGGTTCAGTGTCCCTTAAATGTAGTAACAAGGTCTGTAATTGGCTGGCTCCACACACAAACACACACACACATGCATAAATACACACATAGTCAAATACATACATACACACACACATAAACACCAATGTATAAATCAAAAACACTAATCCCAGTAGTCAGAGACACAGTCTGTTATCTTCCGGTGACACAACCCGCCCATGTTCTTCATATAGTGACACAGTTTAACCACCGCCTCCCATGCTGTATTAACAAGGTCTGTAATCTGCTGGTTACACAAACACACACACATATACATGCATAATTACACTCACAGTCAAATACATACATACACACACACACACACACACATAAACACCAATGTCTAAACCTAAAACAATAATCCCTGTAGTCAGAGACACAGTATGTTATCTGAGATGGCTGGCCTTACACTTCCCGCCCATGTACTTCATATAGTGACCCCAGTAGTCTGTGACATGGTCCAGCACCCTGTACATTATATATTGGTATTATATAGTGACACTGTTTACCCACCGTCACAACCCCATACTGTATTAAGGTCTGTAATCTGTTGGTTACACAAACACACACATATATGCATAAATACACACACAGTCAAATACATACATACACACACACACACACACACACATAAACACCAATGTCTACACCAAAAAGACAAATCCCTGTAGTCAAAGACACAAGGGAAGCATCACGTCAAACTCACATGATTTTGATTGTTATTCCTATTTTCAAGTTAAAGATAGTAAGTTTTAATTGAGATTTTCAAAGGCCTTAAAGTCCGCCTCTTGTCATATGCTTTTTTTATTATATTTTTTATAACAGGGAGAGATAGTTTATGTAGGCCATAAAGATAACATTCTGATCACGTATGTGTGTTTTGGCATACACTGCACCAATTTTCTAAATTTAAAATAAAAAGATTGATAATAAAATGTCATGTGATCATAGGACAGACATCAGATGCTTTTAAATAATTTGTTAAAATAATTACTTTAATTGTCCTTTAAAATTTTGGGACATTCTATTCTCTGCATTGATATTTTTTTATGTTTACAAATGATCAACTTATCTTTCTTCTACGAGATATGCTTACAATATAGCCATTTTGCGCCACAAATTTTTTTAGGGTATAGAGTGTGTAACTCATTGATAATAACACGAGTATCCCCATGTTGACACCTAAAGAATGTTGGATATTAGTGTTTTTAAAAAAGCTTTCTAGAAGACCAATTCCTTATTTTAATTTTATTTTTTATTTTTAAGATATCGAAGAGGAGGATGATTCATCAAGAGAGGTCATTCTGAATCTGGTTCCTCTTAGTGATCACAGTCAGGAGGGTAGATCTACAGACCTTGGAAGTATAACCCCTGACCTATCACAGATGGCACAAGATCAGGATTTTTCAATTCACGAACCAGTACATAACCCCTTAGATGAGGATGACAATCCTAACCCTGCTGTGCATGTTGCTGTAGAGCAGGGAATTGAACAGATAGAACATGCACCTCCTCAACCAGTACCTCAAGAGCCTGCACCATTGGAAGATGCACCTCTAAACGAAATTATGAATCTTGCCCGAGGATATAGAGCTGACAGTAGACAGGTTCAAGATGTTCTATCTGCACATTTAGAAAGATGGAATAACTACAACCAGCAAATATTAGAACTAGACCGTGAAATCTTTAAGTGGCAAAGACAAATGAAGAGAGAAAGGAACCAACAAATAACCAGGGCATTGGCAATAGCAGAAAATAACATTCAGATGGCTCAAAATACAATGTAGTGTATGTTAGAGATTCTAAGAGATAGACAGTAGACCAGAGAGTCACCAGATCCATAGCGACAAAGGTTACAGTAGTTTTTTGGGCACTAATTATGTATAGTGTTTATAAAAGTTTAATGTTTTTATTTATTAAGGGTGTTCTTTGAAATATTTTTTTTATTGTTACTTGTACAGATATATATTAAAGTCATTTATTTGATTTATTAAATTATTATTTTTTTCAAATGATTATGAATCATTCTTATATTTCTAAAATAGAGCCACAACGATAAAAAATAAACAAAAATATATATTTATTAACACAGAGTAAATAAATAAAAATGAATATTTGACAAAGGAAATTGAAAAAATGAGTACGACCTGATGATCCTCATGGCTACAATTCTAATCATTTTTTAAAACGACTTTTAAAATCAAGCAAAACACATTATAATTGTCATGATAGTGTTCATGACATAAAAATGTCAATCACAGTATATATTTATATATTTGTAATACTTAATATAAATCAAAAAAATCTTAAATCTTTTCCATAACATAAGTCTTGTATAGCTTTTGAACCTGTGCATTTAAATTCTTTATAGAATCCATACTATTTTTAATTTCTTCACCAACAGAGGATTGTACTTAAAGAGACACTGAACCCAAATTTTTTCTTTCATGATTCAGATAGAGCATGCAATTTTAAGCAACTTTCTAATTTACTTCTATTATCAATTTTAATTTGTTCTCTTGCTATCTTTATTTGAAAAAGAAGGCATCTCAGTTAAGGAGCCAGCAAATGTTTGCTTCATTACCATAGACAGCACTTGTTTATTGGTGTTGACCAATCAGCAAGGACAACCCAGGTTGTTCACCAAAAATGGGCCGGCATCTAAACTTACATTCTTGCTTTTCAAATAAGCATACCAAGAGAATGAAGAAAATTTGATAATAGGAGTAAATTAGAAAGTTGCTTAAAAATGCATGCTCTATGTGAATCACAAAAGAAATTTTTTTAGTACAGTGTCCCTTTAAGATCCAACTTGCACCGCAGCATCTTGAATACATACAAAAAAACAAAATTAGTTATATATTTTGATAGCATTTTCAAAAAAGTGTTTTGTATTGAATTTTTTTAAAAATTGTTAACATTATGACTAGCGGATGATGTTTTGTAAGTTGCAATTGTCTGTGTATATTTCGAAACCTTTGTAAGCTCTATGTAAACATAATTATCAGATTAATTTGTTGTGTTGATGTCACTACTTGCATCTGTAATATATATTTAAAAATAGATACATATATAGATTGATAGATTGTAGTATAATTTTTAATTCTAAATTAACCATAGAAAGACCATACATTTACCTAGTTGCATTGATGGCGAAGTTACTGAAATTTGTTTTGGGACATTATTTTCCTCTGTTTCACTATCTAGGAATGATTATAGAATAACCCAATTAAACACTTAACAATTAAAAAAACATATTTATTTAGCTTTCTTTGCAAAATACCTTCAGTTGAAGATAATTCCATTATTCTGCGGAACCTGCTTTTCTTGCATTTTCCAACTCTATTATTGGTTTCTATTATAAGAAAAGAATATAAATCATGATTATGTTAATAAGATAAATACCTTTATAAATTTATTTCAGGTTTCCTTTTGTACCTTGCGGTGTATGTACTATTGTTAATCATTTGATACCTCCTTTCTGTGGAGACAATTCTCTGTCAAGCAAAGACAGTGGCAATGGCGGGTAGCTAGCCTCACTGTGAGGTGTCAAATTTAGAATAGGCCTCACATAACGTGGAGGAGGAGCACCACAAATATTTTCTTTCTTCTTATCTGAAATAGTAAATATAGATAGAAAAAGTACGATTAATGTATATAGTTTTTCTTTGTTTTTTACTTTAAACTACTCAATTAAACTGAAATAACTTTAAAAAAAAAATATTATTTAATTTATTTAATTTTCCTGTTCTTCTTCTGTGAATTCCAACATCTACATTTTTTTAAATAAAAACAAGATAATACATCAAATTAAATAATAGAATTAAATATTATAGTTTTTCATAAAGTTGTTAACTTTCAAAATCATTAAAGGGACAATAAACACAATTTTTTTATTTCAATATTCAGAAAGAGCATTCAATAGTAAGCAACTGTCTAACTCCTATTCTAAATTTATTTTCTTTATCTTGCTATCTTATATTTAAAAAAAAGGTATGTGAGGTATATGAGACTCCATTTTTTGTTGTTGTGAACCTGGGTTATGGTTGATTATTAGTGGGTAAATGGCGCTCAAATTTACATTCCTGCTTTTCAAATAAAGGTAGTAATAGAAAGAATAAAAATTGTTAACATTAATAATTTAAAAAAAAAAATGTTTAAAATTGCTTGCTCTATCTGAATCCTTAAAGAAAAAAATGTGTTCGATGTCCATTTAAACAAATTTGTTGGCTTTATAGTCTATATGAAAAATTTATATTTCTAAATTTCACAAGAGTTAGTAATTATTAGTTGTTAGTTTTTGTTATGAATTGTAAATAAGTTAATAAATACAAATATTTAGAATTCATTTCTTCATTCTTCTAATTAAAGGTTCATGCAGACATCATTATTTCATAGATGTTTATCAATATAGAACTCTATTAGATATGTTAGTATGTTTTAGAAGGTTCAACACCATAGACATTAAAATAAATGAATTAATAATGTTAATTGATAACTTCAATGAGCTTGTATTAACATCCTACTGATAATAAATTTCAATATTTATATTATTCATTTCATGTGGTTTAAAAAATTCATGTTAAAGTAACGTATAGCAACACAGGAGGGCGCACAATGTTATCTATATAGCCCACATATTGTAATTAATTTATTAAATATTAAACTTACATGTCCTTAGAAGGCTCCTAATGGATTGCTAATATTGTGGTTCTCTTCATCTAATATCACTATAGCATCTCAAGCACTGACGTCTGGTTCTTTTTATTTTAGAAACATGATACATTCTGCATATCATTTCATAGATTGTTTTGTCCCTGCCATCTTGGATTACTCCACAGACACCCCCTAAGCATTTTGGAAAATAACAGTCCATCACATTAACTATAATTATCATTTCTCCAGATGTGAAAGGTGTTAATCTCTGCATCCTTCCTGGTTGCATAGCAACTTTGTAAATGGGTGTGTCTCATCTATAAAGCTTGTAAATCTCGTGTTATTTCATTTTAAAAAAAATATTTGATTGGTTAAAATAAGCGATCAATATATAATAATTACATAAACTTTAAGATGTAAAGTAAAATTGATCGCATAACATTATTTAATACACCTTAAAAAATGTTTTACATACTTATTTGGAATGTGCTAGTATTTTTTTTTTTTTTAGGTGGAGTATTTATTTTTCTCAGATGCCAAAGATAAATATCGAAATAAGAAATGAGTTCATGTTTGTTATATTTAAAATGCATTTATGGGTTTTATTTCAATATAGTTATTAATAGTATAGTTTAATACGTTTTATTTAGTATACATTGTCATTTAATTTTCAATTGTTATAGGTTATCAGTTGTAATAGGTAATATAACATATATAAATAAATAGAGAATATTAAAATATTCTCCAAGTTACATCTTTTAATTTATTTTTTAAATTGATTGTGAATAATAATGGTTATATACATACATTATTACCCAGGACTACTAAAAATGTAATGTTGGAAATAATTTTTTCTTCTAATAGTATGGAATAATTTGAAATGATATCCTCTATATTAAATTGATATCAATGTATATAAGAGAAAAAGTCACAATAGTGTTCTATGTACTGCCACCCAACCGAAATTCATGTGGTTATATAGATATGTTCTTCATCTAAGGATCTCAATAAAGAAGACATTTTGATGACATGAGTCATTTTGATTCTGTTTTACAATTAATTGTTAATCAAAATTAGGAAATACAATTAATTTATTTTAAAGATCCTTTAATATTATCCTTCCTCAAAGTTTAAAATATATACATTTGTAACCTGGGGCAAATTGATACAATTATTTCTATTTAGGAAATAAAAGGTAAAAATTATGTTTTGTACAACTTGTAAAGTAGAGAAAAAAAAACTTTTATTAAGAATGAAAGACAATTTACAATGATAACAATCACAAAATTTCAAATAAAAGTAAAACTATTTTATTTATGAAATTCTTAGATATATTGGTTGCATTCAAATGAAATAAAATAAAATTCTAAAAAAAAAATGAAATAATTTTTATTCATTCATTAAAATAATTTTACACTACAAAATGTTTAGCAGTTATGGCCTGTCTGGTTGGCGCATCATTGCAGATCACCTCTGGAAAGTCCTCAAATGATATTTAATTTGCATCATCCTCAATTTCACATCCTCTGCGAATTGCAATGTTATGAAGTATACAGCATACCAGAATTATTTTGGCAACCTTTTCTGGAGAATACTGCATCACACTACCCGAGTGGTCAAGACCACGAAAGTGCATTTTTAACAATCCAAAGGTTCTCTCAATGATTCCTTGGGTGGATCTGTGTGCCTCATTGAATTTAACCTCACATCTTCTTCGAGGATTATTGTATGGTGTAAAATAACCATTCTCTACTAAAATAACATGTGTTCCCTATTTAAAAAACAAACAAAAAAAATTAACATTTATAATGATAATACAATTGAAATATGATACATTTAAAGACTATAGACTTTAAAATATTACTATCTAGTTCACACACAGGCCTTTATTTATGAAATGTCTTGCGGACCTGATCCGACAGTGCGGATCAGGTCCGCAAGACATCGCTGAATGTGGAGAGCAATACGCTCTCCGTATTTAACATTGCACCAGCAGCTCACAAGAGCTGCTGGTGCAATGCCGCCCCCTGCAGACTCGCCGCCAATGGACAGCCAGCAGGGAGCTGTCAATCAGTTGATTTCCGGCGATGTCTGTCCACCTGCTCAGAGCATGCGGACAGGTTATGGAGAAGCTTGATAAATAGGCCCCACATAATGAAAGGGACAGTGAAATTAAAACTACACTTATCTTATATAGATTGAGAATGCATTAATGTATAAATAATTACCTAAAAGCCATCCTTCGAGCATCTCTCTATCCTCAAACTTCTGATATAACCCATACTGACGCAAGATATAGGAATCATGGCAGGACCCAGGGAAATTGGAATGGACACTGATTATTTGCATTTTATGGTCACACACCATCTGAACGTTGAGAGAATGGTACTGTTTTTCTATTATGGTAAACTTCTTCACGTTCATGTGCTGGTTTTACTGCCACATGGGTGCAATCGATGGCTCCAAGAACCATGGGCATTCCTGACATTCTATAAAAGTTGGACTTCACAGATTGCCACTCTTCAGGATTCGATGGAAGGCACACATACCTTGGAAAGACCACCATCAATGCATTTATTACTTTTGTTAGGTGCCTAGAAAATGCAGACTGGCTTATGCCAATTATGATGCTAGACACAGCCTGGAAAGAACCTGTGGCAAACA
The DNA here is from genome assembly GCF_027579735.1 of Bombina bombina. Classification (NCBI taxonomy): domain Eukaryota; kingdom Metazoa; phylum Chordata; class Amphibia; order Anura; family Bombinatoridae; genus Bombina; species Bombina bombina. The sequence continues at coordinate 80,720 of NW_026511878.1, read as the reverse complement.
GTTTTAAGAGTCCAGGTATGGCTTGTGAACATGCTGTCATTGGCTCCAGGTATTCTGCTATTTCATTGTAAAGGTCAATTATAGCTTCTCTGTCCAAACAAAATCTCTGTATAACCTCACAATCCGAAATGGCTTCAAACCCCATATGAGGGAAGAAAACTCTTGGGACTCTCTTTCTTCGACCTCCTCTCCTTTGTAATTAATTATTTCCAACTGGTGCCTGTATAGCCCTTCTATCGAAATATAAACAAATGTTAAAGTGTCTCCATCTTCATTCACTGATGCCAAAACTAATAATGAAACAGTTGCAGTCTAGCCGCTTAACTTAAGTACTTCAACCTGGCGTCAGTATGATACCCCCTATAGTTTTCTATTATATTCGCTACCTAAATGGTCACAAAGCAAATCACACAAAGTTAAAGCGAAAGTTTTAGCAGACGGATTAGTTGTAACATTGATAATTTCCGTTAATAGCAGAATTTATGGCGATCAATGGTTTAGTATGTGAAAAAAGGGTTAGGATCAATTAATTGCGGAAAATTATGATCGCAGATGAAAAATTGTGGTTTCTCCATTAGATTGTGGCTTGGTAAATATGAGATTTAGTCTGTGACTGAATTTTGACGCGAAAATACACACAAAAGGTAACTTTGATGCTTAGTACATTGCGCCCATTAAAGGATAGAACCCACCTCTATAGACAAACTTTTAACCATAATCTTTTTCAGGCAAGACATATTTTATACTGACCTGATTAGGGATTCATTCTGCATGTAACATTATTGACACTTTGTTTTATGTTATTTATCACCCTATCATTTGGGAATATTGACCTGAGAATTGCAGTGTTTACTTGGAGTAAACTGCAACAGCCTCTACAATGATTTTATTTGTTATTTGAAAATTGTTGTGTGTGGCAGTATTAGAAAAAATAGTTGTAACATAATATGAGAAAATCATAATTTAAAATTGTTCCAGCAGCACATAAATGTAAACACATTTTATTAAATTGTAGCTTATGCTGTATAAAAATAGATATACATACTATTCCCTTAATATACCAAATATTTTCTATTGACCACTTAACTTGTGTGCACAAATGCTGAGAGTTTGCTTTACCCTTATACCACCCATTCCTGACTGACTTGCTTACCATTCAGCCAGAGTGGAATTTCAAGTTTCTTTGAAATATTACAGGGAATTTCTTTTTACATAATTAAAAAAACCTGGCATAATTTTTGTTGCCAGTATAAATAAAAAAAAATCAACATGGCTTAGCCTGCAAAAAGTTATAGAGGAATCTTCTGTTTTTAAAGCACTTTCTACATGATGTGGATTGTTTTAACACGTTAAGCATTTTTATATTTTAAGAAAACAGAAATAGAAATTTTTCTAAGTCGTCCCAAGAAATGTCAAGGAAGGGACCAATGGACGACTGGGTTTTTCAACTATATAATATACTTTTACAATATACTGTATATATATTTTTTTTTACAAAACACAGAAGGGAACTGCACTCTCAGACCGGACCAGGTACACATCCCATGACCCTGCAACGTGCTCAGCCCTTGGTGCTCACTGGCACTCACAGGAAGCTGTACTGTCCCCAAAGTCACAGGCAGTTAACCCAAGACAGGTCTGGGTGCAAGAACCATAGGGACAATTACAAAACAAATTACTACAACACACATAGAAAGTCTAGCACTCACTTACAAACACTCAGCTAAGATTAAAAGCAAAAATGGAAGGGATAGTTACCGCATTTGGCCAAACGGGACAAGCCCAGGTACCACGTCAAGGTCCCTTCCAAAAACCTGGGACCCTAAAACAGCCACACAATGCAAGCTCTCAATCCAACAAACTGGGAACAAGTGAAGGGTGCACAGGCTTATGTAATCACCCCAGACATATACAAAACATGGAAGGGGACTGCACTCTTAGACCGGGCCGGGTACACATCCAATGAACCTGCAACATGCTCAGCCCTGGGTGCTCACTGGCACTCACAGTAAGCTGTGCTGTCCCTAAAGTCACAGGCAGTTAACCCAAGACAGGTCTGGGTGCAAGAACCATAGGGACAATTACAAAACAAATTAATACAACACACAGAGAAAGTCCAGCACTAACAAGCACTCAGCTAAGATTAAAAGCAAGAATTGAAGGGTTAGTTACCGCATTTGGCCAAGTGGGACAACCCCAGGTACCACATCAAGGTTGCTTCCAAAAACCTGGGACCCTAAAACAGCCACACAATGCAAGCTCTCAATCCAACAAACTGGGAACAAGTGAAGGGTGCACAGGCTTATGTAATCACCCCAGACATATACAAAACATGGAAGGGGACTGCACTCTTAGACCGGGACGGGTACACATCCAATGAACCTGCAACATGCTCAGCCCTGGGTGCTCACTGGCACTCACAGTAAGCTGTGCTGTCCCTAAAGTCACAGGCAGTTAACCCAAGACAGGTCTGGGTGCAAGAACCATAGGGACAATTACAAAACAAATTAATACAACACACAGAGAAAGTCCAGCACTCACAAGCACTCAGCTAAGATTAAAAGCAAGAATTGAAGGGTTAGTTACAGCATTTGGCCAAATGGGACAACCCCAGGTACCACGTCAAGGTCGCTTCCAAAAACCTGGGACCCTAAAACAGCCACACAATGCAAGCTCTCAATCCAACAAACTGGGAACAAGTGAAGGGTGCACAGGCTTATGTATTTATAGATATATAGGTATATATTAAAAATCAAGAGCTAAGATCAATATAGTTCAGCGCACAAATAAAAGTCTTTATGCATGGAGTAATAAATACTAGGGTCTATGAATATATGATTGGGGTAATTTCTGGTAAGAAGATAACCATTTCTTACCTATATTATTACTTTTTGTTTCATGGACCCTAGAATTTATTACTACATGCATAAAGACTTTTATCTGTGCGCTGAACTATATTGATCTTAGCTCTTGATTTTTACTATTTCTAACAGTGTTAAGGGTACACTGAATCTTTTTTCAGGCAGCACGATAGATAATATAGTAAAAGAATACACTCATTGAGACGTTTGTTCTTCTAAGGGTAGAAATACCCTGGATAGGCATAAAAGAATACACTATATATAGATACATATATTTGATCTAAGTTTTAGCGCTGGTATTACATCTTTACCTATATATAGGTATATATAACTATATATAATCATATAGGACTCCTTGGAGTCCTAATCAAATATGGCAAAGTAAATTCTGAGTCCACCAGAATTAAAGCAGACTGGTATGGATGTCCTTTAGAAAACAATCCCCTTTTTTAGTGCGGTTCTGGTTATACAGCTATCATAGTTGTAAACGATAATGTTAATGTTACGGTTATTTATTTTTTTTAACTCTACCACCACTGATCCTTGAGTGGACAAACTAGGGATGCCTCAATAGGACAAAAACAGCAAAACATTTTGGTTGGGTGCCTTAAAGGGATAGCCACCAATTAGCAAGCAATAACCAGGTGCTAAACAAAAAATAGTCTGGCTCCTAAGCCTACATTCCTGCTTTTTTCAAATAAAGATACCAAAGAATGAAGAAAAAGTGATAATAGGAGTACATTAGAAAGTTGCTTTCTCTCCCCTTTTTAAAATCAGATCAGGAATGTAAGCGCTATTTTAGATGGAGTTTTATTCATCATGTGCAATGAAGATGCGCTATAATTTGGTTATTAATATAGATATGAAATTCAAATACCCCACGTTACACCACCCACTTCAAAAGTCAATTTTCCTGTCAGCTAAATGATTTAATTACTCTCCAATCAATGCTCTAGCTACAACAAAAGTGCCATATGGGGAGAGCGCTGATTGGACAACAATTCAATCTGTTAGCTCACAGAAAATTTTACTTTTGAAGTGGGCGGAGGAGCATGCAGTATTTGAATTTCATATCTATATTAAAAAAATGTTATACTGCATCTTTATTACAGCTAATGAATTAAACTCCATCTAAAATAGTGCTTACATTCCAGATCTGATTTTAAAAAGGGAGAGTTTACCATCACTTTAAGGTTCAATGCAGTCTGATAGACTGAGTTAGAGAGTTTTGTAGATGTCTTAAAAATAGAAGGGGAATTAATTACTGCAGAAAATAGCTATAGATCATAGGTAGATTGGGGATTATTTTGGGATTATTGGGAATATAAAATGTGCTGGAAGTGTTAAGGATTTATAAATTATTATTATTATTTTGTATGTGATTTTATATCATATGGGAGTCAGTGTAAAGAATAAGATGGTCATATGCCGATGTAGATAAATGCATGTGACATGGTGGAGAAATGGTGGTTGGTATTGTTGCTGTAAAGCAAATTACAGTATTAAAACAATTATGATCCACTGTTGTTGCTTATGGTATAACTTGTGAGTCTCATCAACCAAATTAGTATTATATTACTGAGTGGTTAAAGAGACAGTCTACTTGATTATGATTTTATTATTTAAAAAGATAGATAACACCTTTATTACTCATTCTCCAGATTTGCATAACCAACATAGTTATAGTAATATACTTTATAACCTCTAATTTTGCCTGTTTCTAAGACCCAGCAGGCCGCCCCTTATCTCAGTGTTTTTTTAAAACATGCACAACAGCTAGACAGTGCTAGTTTATGTGTGCCATATAGATAACATTGTGCTCATTCCAGTTGATAATGATAATGGTTATTTGGCTTGGCAAAAATGCAAGACTGGGAAAAGCACTGAGATAAGGGGCTGTTTGCCGAGGCTTAGATACAGGTAATCATAGAGGTTAAAATAACAGAGTTGTTTATGCAAAACAGTTGAATGGATAATAAAGGGATAATCCATCTTTTTTAACAATAACGATTTTCAAGTAGGCAGTCCCTTTAAACCCTAAACGACACACGTTGTACAGGGTACATCATACCCAAACTGGTCATTAAAGACCAGCGATATACTCTGCATGTTGTTAGGGGTTTAAAGTGGCTGGAAGCGATCCTTATCTTCAGATAGTCTGGAAGAGAGTGGTGGGAGCAGGAGCAATGGGAGATGGTGGTTGCAGAGGAGGGGGGAAATTATATTTGGAAAGGGATCTGGGAGGGGGTGGGGTGGGTATTGAGGGGGGCAGCTACATTACAGAAAAAAGTGTTTTTTTTTTTTTTTTTTAAAACCCCCAAATTTGTTTGCAAAGTGGGTACTGGCAGACAGCTGCCAGTACCCAAAATGGTGGCAAAAAGTTAGTGGGGGGAGGGTTAGAGAGCTCTTTGGGGGGGCTCAGGGTGGTTTTGTGCTAAGGGAGAATCCTACATGGCAAAAAAATACATAATATTTTTTTAAAATAAAAAATAAATAAAAAAAACGTTTTATTTTTATACTGGCAGCCTTTCTGCCAGTACTAAAGATGGTTGTGACAATAGTGAGGTGGGGGAGGGAAGAGAGCTGTTTGAGAGTGGTCAGGGAGGGATCCAGGGGTGGGATGTGTCAGGTGGGAGGCTGATCTCTACACTAAGGGCTCCATGTACTAAGCAGTCAGCGAGCTACCCGCAACAAATCTCGCATCAAAATTCGCAAACTGATATGTACAAAGCCGTCAATTATGTTAAAACTCGCATCTTTAAAATTGCGAGCGTACTTATCCGCCAAACCTCGCTACCGCTCCATTTTTCACTGTAATTAGACACATTTGACCACCAACTCGCCAAAAACGAATGTACTAAAAAATCTATTTGTCCGCTCGCTACAATTTCCGCTCCCACCTCGTTATTTTTGCCTCGCCACCTTTTAGGTGGCGGGCAAGGTACAAAACAATAGGAAAGTCAATCTAGACGCCAGTCTAGACATATATAAAAGGCAGTAATATCAGCATTGTACAGCATAACTGGCGTCTAATTTGTCTCTCATTTCCATGTACATAAATTGCGCCAAATTTGTCGACTGTAATTAAAGAGTAATCTATATTTTAAATTTGTATTGTATAGTTGTCAATCTTTATAATTATTTTTATATTAATATTTATATATTGTCAGATCCAGATGAAGCCATATCCAAATTGTAAATAAATATTACAAAAATAACGCTGTTATCACTCTTCAAAAAATTTAGAACAATAATAAAGTTGTTTAGATAAGTTGAACTTTTATAGGAGCAAAATTCTATTCCCGCGACTACTATGATGTTCGTGACACCTTGCATGTCACGTGTTAATAATTGGCCAGACAATTCAACTGAAAGTTAAAAGTACATCAGCTTAGTCGCGGCGAGCGAGACGTCAAATTTATCAATAATCCGCCACTGCTCGTGGCGGGCTAGACTTGTCTATTTATTGGGGGATTATTAGTACATAGTGACAGCGGACACCATTTCGCCCGCGGCGAGTAACGGCGAGTTTATCCGCGTCTAAAATGACGGATGAATTGACGGCTTAGTACATGGAGCCCTAAAGCTAAAATTTACCCTTCAAGTTCCATACAAGCTACCTAATTAACCCACGTCACTGCTGGGCATAATACAAGTGTGGTGCGCAGCTGCATTCAGCGGCCTTCTTATTACTAAAAAGCAATGTCAAAGCCATATATGTCTGCTATTTTTTAACAAAGGGGATCCCATAGAAGCATTTTCAACCATTTGTGCAATAATTGCACAAGCTGTTTGTAAATAATTTCAGTAAAAAACTTAAAGTTAGTGAAAAAGTGAACATTTTTTTTTATTTGATAGCATTTGGCAGTGAAATGGTGGCATGAAATATACTAAAATGGGCCTAGATCAATATTTTGGGTTATCTACTACACTAAAATTAAAATTAACCCTTCAAGCTACCTAATTAACCCCTTCACTGCTGGACATAATACAAGTGTGGTGCACAGCTGCATTCAGTGGCCTTCTAATTTCAAAAAGCAATGCCAAAGCTATATATGTCTGCTATTTTTGAACAAAGGGGATCCCAGAGAAGCATTTTCAACCATTTATGCCATAATTGCACAAGCTGTTTGTAAATAATTTAAGTGAGAAACCTAAAGTTTGTGAAAAAGTTAGCAAATTTTTTTTTATTTGATCATATTTGGCGGTGAAATGCTGGCATGAAATATTCCAAAATGGGCTTAGATCAATACTTTGGGTTGTCTACTAAAAATATATATATATATATATATACATATAAATTGATATTCAGGGATTCTTGACAGATATCAATGATATCGCTAATTTTGAAAAAAAAATGGTTTGGAAATGGCAAAGTGCTACTTGTATGTATTGTCCTATAACTTGCAAAAAAGCAAAGAACATGTAAACATTGGGTATTTCTAAACTCAGGACAAAATTTAGAAACTATTTAGCATGGTTGTTTTTTGGTGGTTGTAGATGTGTAACATATTTTGGGGGTCAAAGTTAGAAAATGTGTGCTTTTTTCAATTTTTTTTTTTTTCAAATAAGTTTTTATTGAGGTACAACAGTTTAACAGTTACAACCAATACAAGAGGCCAAATAGTATACAATCTCAACAGTCAAGCCATTACAAGGTTTGAAATACAGATTTCTTGAGACGCCGAATGGTGCTTATACATGTCAGTATTGGCACAATGTATAACAAGTATAAAAAACATAGTAACCTTATTAAGTAAACATGAGCTTGCATTTATGTATTGTAACCTCATTTTATATTTTTAATTTATATTGTCCCAGTCATGCAGGATACTTTCTTATGTGCGTGAGTAGGTATTGTTCTAGTGGTAATCTAGTATCCTAATCTAAAATCATTCAGTGCAATCCAATTGCATCAATCGTTTACCAGGATTGTGATCAAATCATATTTGCATTAGTGATTAACCTACTTCTTGAAAAGAGCAGGCCTGTACAATTAAGTTATGATAGGGTGTGGATGGGAAAGGTTATAAGGGATGAGGGGAATAGGGGAGGGGAAGTGGGGCGAGAGAGAGGGAAGGGAAAGAGAGAGAGAGAGAGAGAGAGAGAGAGAGAGAGAGAAAAAAAAAAAATTCTTCCCTTTCCTCCCCCTCCCAGGTAAGTCAACTCACTCCCAATTATAGATCCAATATTGTATATGTGTATGTGTAAGCCCCTATGGACAGAATATCACATTCCATTTGCTCCAAGTTTCATGATAAAGTTCTAACTTATTTAGGCTTCTAAATGCAAACTCCTCCAGCTTTCTGATATGATCAAGTATTGCAGTTATTTTTTGGGCAGAGGGGCAAGATGTTTGTTTCCAATCTCTGGCAATAGCCAGCTTGGTGGCCATAAGAACATATAGTGTAATATTTTTGTCTGCATCAGACATTACAGGTAGTTTGTGGTGCAGGAGACCCACTGAAGGGACTGGACTCAGAGAGATGCCGAGTAAGTCAAGGGTGTTGAATGCAAATCCCCAGGTCTCTTTAATTATGGGGCAGTCCCACCAGATGTGGGCTTGTGTGCCTAGATGTCCACAGTTCCGCCAGCACAAAGGAGATGTCGTTTTATAAAATTTATTTAGAGTGACCGGGACGAAGTGCCATCGTGTAGTTATCTTATAGTACAGTTCCCAAAGAGTTGTACTGTGTAAGATTTTCTTTGCTTTAACAATCTCACCAAGCCATATAGCAATCTCATTGTCGATTTGAAGTTCCCTCTCCCATGCCTTATATTGGCTATGTTTTGTAGGTTGTGGAGGCATGATCATGAGACTATAATGGAAAGAAAGGGAGCCCCTTAGCGACTTGCCCATGTTCCATCTTTGGTCCCATCTGGTAGGATTTCTTGCGGGTTGACCCGACAGCCCCCAAGCTTTAAGAATACTCGCAAGTCTGATGTATTCAAACCTCAGGGAGGAAGGTATGGAGAGGATAGTCTTGACCTCATCGAATGACAAAAGTGCATCCCCGGTATATAGGGATGCGATGGGCATATTGGCAGCGTCGGCCCAATTATTCACATGAGTCTCTGGCATAGAGATCAGGATGTTTTGCAGCTTGTAGAGGGGCGAAGGGTGAGGGGCAATAGATTCCATGTTTTTTCTGGAGTCCCATTGTATCAAAGTATTCAGAATGATAGGGTGAGTGATCCGGATAGTTGTGTGTACATGCACAGGAATCCAGGGTAGGTCGGGGAGCAGGACACCCCCAGGAAGGAGGGACTGCTCAACCTCGAACCACCTGGGTTGATCGACTCTTAGATTCCAGCTCATTAGATGAGCCAGACGTGCAGCGTCATGATAAATCAAAACGCTCGGGTAGGCCAGACCTCCCCTATCAATAGGCAGTTGGATAGTTGTCGTAGCAATTCTGGGTCTCCGTGCCTTCCAGACGTATCTTGAAATCAAGCTCTGCAATTTATTTAAGATCGGTCTAGGAACTGTGAGAGTTATGCACCGAAATAGGTATGTGATTTTTGGGAGGAGCGACATTTTGACCGCAGCAATTCGGCCCGTCCATGAAAATTCTCTGAACTCCCAGTTCTTGAGAAGTCTCCTGAATTCCGGTACACGGTCAATGAAGTTTTTCTTAATTACAACATCAGCGTCTGGTCCTAGGTATATACCTAAGTGTTTGATGGAAGCATCAGACCATAAGAAATCATATTTTCTATGTAGTAATTTTAGTTCTGCATTAGGAATATTGATATGAAGCACCTCCGTCTTTGAATAGTTCAGTTTGTAGAAGCTACATTTAGAGAAAACATCTAGGCATTTAAAAACTGCTGGTAAAGATGTAGATGGTGACGTGAGTAGTAGTGTGACGTCGTCTGCGAATAATGCAATCTTGTGCGAAGATCCTCCGAAGCTGATACCTGTAATATCAGGGTCTTTTCTAATGAGCTGAGCCAGAGGCTCTATCGCCAATGCGAATAGCATCGGGGAAAGGGGGCATCCCTGCCTGGTTCCGTTAAGGATATTAAAAGGGATAGACTGAAATCCAACTCCAAGAATCTTTGCTGTAGGGGCTGAATATAGTACCTTTACAGCTCTGATAAACTGAGGGGGTATGTGGAAAGCCTCCAATGTGCACCAGAGATAGTCCCACCTGACCCTGTCGAACGCCTTCTCAGCATCCAGTGACAGAGCCAGGAGGGGAATCTTCCTGTTCTTCCTGTTCGGGATAAAACCCACCTGGTCCGGGTGGACCAAGTTACATATGACCTTAGCTAATCTATTGGCAAGGATTTTAGAATAGAGTTTTATATCTGAATTAATCAGAGATATCGGTCTATAATTCTGACAAAGGTTAGGGTCTTTATTTGGCTTTAGTATGGTGATGATGTCTGCTTCTAGAAACTCATCCAGACACACCCCAGTGTCCATAAAGGAATTAAATGTTCTGAGTAATACTGGTTCTAAGGTTTCACCGAACATTTTGTAAAAGTGACCTGTATACCCGTCTGGGCCCGGGGCTTTGTTGTTTTTAAGCTGAGCCATTGCAATCCTCAGTTCTTCCACAGAAATTGTAGACCGCAACATTATCTCTGCCTCTTCAGTGATTTTAGGGAGTTGTAACGTTCCTAGGAGAGTGTTAATTTCTTCAGAGGAGTATACCTCAAGCGAGGTCTCTTCAGTTAAGCTATATAGCCTGGTGTAGAAAGTTCGGAATGCTTCTCTCTGAGAAGTTGCTAGTTTGCCCTCAAATGAAATGGAAGATATAGCGCGTTGTGCTTGCCTCATTCTAAGTTTAGAAGCCATCATAGTATTAGCTTTGTTGCTGAGATAGTAATAGGTCTGCTTAAGGCTGAACAGGGTTTTTTGTACTTTAAGAAGTTCCAAATTATTGAGTTCCACTCTCAAAAGTTTTATCTGTCTCGCGCCTTGCACCGAGGGGTTCGATTTAAGAAATGAAGTCTGACGCCTAAACTCACACGTGAGCTCCGTGAGCGATCTTCCCTGGGATCTTTTGGATATTGCTGCTTTATTAATTAGAATCCCCCTCAAATAAGCTTTAAGAGAGGCCCATATATACTGAATGTCAGTTTGTTGTGTGTCATTATTCTGAATAAAGTCTTGCAGGTTGTTTCTAATTTCCTGAAATGTGTAGGGATTTGTTAACAACCACGCTTCATATCTCCATTTTTTTGGTGTGATGGTGGGAGAGGGGAGGAAGGATACAATCACTGGGTCATGGTCAGACCAAGAGATGACTTCTATTTTAGAAGAGTGGATTTCGTTAAGAGTGTGTGCTTCGACAAATATATAGTCCAGCCTAGAGAACATCTTGTGGGGATTAGAATAAAAAGTGAAGTCAGTGTCTGAGGGATGTATAGCTCTCCAAGTATCATGAAGACTATACTGTGCGATTAGATTCCTAAATGCATTGGATAAGGAGTTGATTGCTCTATCTGGGGTTGGTCTTACAGTCCCCCTTCTATCTTTTAGGGGATCCATTACTAAATTAAAATCTCCGCCTATTATTAATGTACCCTGTCTGATCATGGCAGTAAGCTTGAGAACACGTTTTAGAAAAGATATTTGTCTTGTATTCGGGGCATATAAATTTACCAAGGTAAATTTTCGTTCATTTATTTTGCAGATAGAGATGATGAACCTAGCCTCCGGATCTATTTCGGTGTGTATTTTTTCAACTTGAAGAGTGTCTTTAAACAAGATGGCCACTCCTCTAGACTTAGTGGTGTAGGAAGCCTCTAGTTTGTTTGAGAAATTTTTAAAGGAAAATGGGATGCCTGGGGTTCTAATCCAGTGGGTCTCCTGTAGAAAGATCAAACTAACCCTGAGTTTTTTAATATTGGTGTATAGTAGGCTTCTCTTTGTCGGAGAATTGAGGCCTTGCACATTATGAGTGATTATATTCAATTCCATATTGGGGGGGAGGTAGAGGAGAAAAAAAAAAAGGGGGCAAGGGGGGGGGGGAGGGGGGCAGAGGGAGGGAAGAATGGGTAGGGGCAAGAGAGATACAAGGAATATAGGGAAAGGGAAATGTACTAGTATACGGAGACCTATGTGCGAATCTGGATGATTTCCGTATATATAACTTTATATTTATATTCTCAATATTATATAGTATAATCTATAGTAGGAATAATGCTTTTTCTGTAATATATCCTGGGTGCACTGAAAGCTAAGAAGGGGACAGAAAATAATAATTATAACTTGAAGGGGGGGTTGAGGGGATATTCAGCGGGTAAGCACCGCTATGAATTAGGGATTTAAAATAATAAGTATAATAACATTTAGAACAGTAGACTATAATTAGAAATTAAGATGATAAAGTAATGGTCGCCTCCCCAAATAAGGGGGGGGGGGCGGGGCAACCAGTTTATAACTCTAACAGACAATATAACTTCGAGCTCAAGGTCAGCCGTCAACTAAGGGAAATCTGGCTGAACTTTGTCTCAAACCAAAGTAAACTAAGATAGAACTTAATCAATGTTTATCCATACCTCGTCTGACGTATACCTGGAATATGATTGAAAGCAAGTTACAAATACATGCTCTGAGGAGATAAAAACAGTATAATAAGTAGTAGAAATAAAGTAGCCTATCATGAATAATTACAGTAAAGTATAAACAAATATCTCATCTATCCTGTTTTTTTTTTTTAAATGTATTTTATCGGAGAGTTGAAACCTCCTCTCCTTAAAATCTGATGTAAAAGCTAGGTAGGTTTCTGTGGGGAATTTTTAAAATCTACTTAACTGTGTATGTGTTTATCATTAGGTCATATATTTCAGGGTAATATTAATCTGCTCAGAATCAAACTCCTGAGGTTAGTGTTAATTACGTAGTATATTGACGTAGGAACCAGCTATGAAACTATAGGCCGAAAAAATTAAAGTAGCTAGCAAAAAAAACAAAACAGGTGTAGTTAGACAATCAAAGTAATAGTATAGCATTGGTAGCATACTTATCTGTGATAAGTTCAAGAAACATTTACTTGAAGATTTAGTTAATGGCAACTACACACTGCTTATATAAATGTCCTTAGTAAAAGCTGGAGTAGTGACGATGAAGGGAACATACTAATTATTTAGTTATTCAGATTATATTGTAATGGTTGGGTACTTTAGAGTTATACGAGTATATGAATGTAGGCAGTTGCGTTCTATTGCAGTAGCAAACTACTGTATTGATATTTTGTGAGAGATACAAAATCAATATGCCCAGTAAGTTATAGTCTCACATAAGGGGACCTATAAAGATGTGATCCTTATTGAATGATAGGGGTATAGTATCTGAATAGAGTATGTGTGTGTCTGGGCATAGATGAAAGCAATGTTCCCAAGGTTGTAATGAATGTGTACATCTGACAGTCGGATAAGTATCTATGAATTACAGGGGGTAATGCTTACCATACGAGTATTCAGTCATGTCATGCTAATAAATAAGACAGAATAAGTAAAATCTGGAATGAGAAGAATATCGTTAAAGGTAGCAGTCATCTTTAAGTCTAAGTCTGAATAACTCTAATTTCGGCGAAACGGTATCAACCTTACAGTAGTAGGATGTGGAATATATATACATTGAGTTAGTGGTTGGCTAGGACTGCATAAGGAGCACATATCAAACCCATAAACAACTACATTCCAGGTAGGAGGAAACAGTTAAAACTTAAGCATCTATGTAAGCAATTTATAATCTCTATATCTTACAGTGGAGTACTTTAAAGTTAGCATGTATATAAACCTGTAAGGAAGGAATAGGGTTAGTAGTAAACCTTGCTTTGAGAATGTCCCTGAAGTTGTAGGAATTAAATATCATAAAAAGTTTCTTTTCTATTGAACTGTGAAGTTTGGGTGACAAAAAGCCGGAACACAATAATTGTCAAGTCTGTAGAGTATGTCTTATATGGAAGTAGTGTTTACTTGTCGAGCTGGGCAGTATTACGTCTCTTAGATGCTGGCGGAGATCTTCTAGGCTTGGGGCTAAAATCTGAAGCTTCAATTCTCAGGGAGGAGGATCCAACACTTGTAGAGCCTTCATTAGGAGAGTCCTTTTGGGCAACATTTAGGTCAGGGTGGGTAGAAGGTGTAGCCTGAGGGCTCTGGAGAAGATGTAGCTTACTTAGTAGCTCCGTTCCTTGTTTCAAATTGGTAACAGTGCAAGAGAGTCCATCATGCTGGAAAAATAGTCGTACTGGGAAACCCCATCTATATTTTATTGAGTTCTTTCGAAGGCAATGGGTGATAGGCTGAAATGATCTTCTCTTTGATAGCGTATGAGAAGATAGGTCAGGGAAGAACTGTAGGTCTTTATAGGGTTCTGGGAGATCTTTGTTCAAGTAGGCAGCTTTAAGAATTTTTTCCTTGAAAGTGTAATGGTGAAGTCTCACAACCACATCTCTAGGCTGTGCCTGGTTTGAATTTCTTGGTCGGACAGCTCTATGAGCTCTGTCTATTTTTAATTCCTGATCCTGTGAGGAGCCGACCAGTTCTGCAAATAACTGTTCTAGGAATGTAATGAGATCCGTATTGGAGATACTATCGGGGATACCCTTAAGGCGCACGTTGTTGCGCCTAGACCTATCCTCAAGGTCTGCCAGTTTAACTTTGAGGTCTGAAATCATTTCTGCCAATGACTGTGAGTAAGCAAGAAGATTTGAATGGTCTGTAGCTAGGTCTTCATGTTTATGATCTAGAGTATCAGTTCTATCCCCTAGTGCAGATATTTCCCTCTTAAGATCAGCGACAGATGTTCTAATTTCCTGCTTTAGGGAGGAGTGATGAGAGTCCATTTTGGTAGATAAGGAGTTAATAAGGTCCTTGAGGGAAGTATTTTCAGTGTTATAGATAGAATCTTTTCCGGGAGTGTGTGGCTCCTCCTCTCCTTGGCCAGATGGTGAATCCCTAGAGTCTTCATCTGATAGGTCCCTCTCCATTAGGAATTTACTAAGAAAGTGATCTGCCACAGTTCTTTTTGGACCTTTGTTATGTTTATTGTTTATTTTCTTCCTATTTGAGTGAGACATATTTTATGTTTCACTTGTACTGTGTAGATAGATAAATGGCGAGATACTTCGTTAATAAGTTGTAGTCCTCTGCAGTAACTAGTTGTACACTGCTCTTCGAGGAGATTACTCTCTCAGGACAAACACATAATAAGGGAAAGGGGGTATGTCCCACTGCCAATCCTGACAGCTGAATCCTCAGCAGGCTGTCTATGTGATAGAAACATACAAGGTATAGTTGTATTGGCCTGATCCGGATAAATTCACAGGAATAAGTGTATTAAATACAATCTGTACTAGTTTTCATCAGAGTCTGAGTCCCAGTTGTAGAATTAAGGGTGTGTGATTTGAAATAAGTCTCCCTTCACTGTGAGTCTAGTATCCAATGTATATTGATGTGACAGTTGTGTCTGTTAGGAAAGGTAGTTGTGCCTTAAAATACTTATATTTCAAGCAATTTGTATGTTCAGCATATCCACATATTAATATAAAATCCTGGTTAGTTTATAACAGAGGCAGATGAATTAGTATTTGTATTCTGTAATCCATGCAACTAAGAACACTTCTTAAACTGCAGCACCAGCCATGTGTGTAAAGGCAAATTTCTCATAGATATATTTAGACACCAATAATCATCTGATTCACAAATTTAGTTCTTTATTGTGGTATATCTCATAGAAGGAGAGACCTCTCTTGTCCCCAACTAAGGGCTAGGGGAATTTCAAAGTGTTTATTAGTGTAGAAAATATGGTGATTCCTTAAATCCAGTCAACTCCTCCCATAAGGTATGCAAAGTATGCTAGATTCACATACTGCAGTCAAAAAGGGTTAAATATAGAGTCCCCAAGATATATATTCCGGTATAATAAGGAGGTGTTTGATTAAACTGAGCAGTCCATAAAAGCTTGGGTTAACTTGCAGACAATGACTTATCTTTAAATAGCGTGTGTTGTACCCTTTTTGTTTTGTTTGACAGCAGTCCCCTCAATCCGGTATCCGGTTTTCAAAACATATGCAGTTTGATTCATAAAGTTAAATTCTTACCCTGTTTGATGGCTGTAAGTTATAGGGCAGCTGTAGTACACCTCACTCAGGATTGCGAGATCTCACAAGAAGCCAGGCCGCAAGATGGCGAGTTTGCGCCAAAAGGAACCAGCACTGAACTCCGTCAAAGGCCCACTAGTGTTCCGTCCGGAATCAAACTGGCAGCTTAGGTACGATACCTCAGGGAAGTGAAGACCGGATCCAAGGGGTAATTAGACTTTAAGGTTCTGGGTCAGCTCTGTTTCTTCCGTTTCCTCCTAACAGTCCTGCAAGCGGTAGTAGCCTGCTGCTCCGGAGCGGAGCCCCGACCCCCCGGGCAGCAGTGATATTCAGCCAAGAGGGCAGTTGGTGGCCTGACCGGAGTCCAACCGCTGGTGTCAGGTATCTAGCCAGGTCCAGTGCAGGGTATTATAGGGTATTTCTCTCCAGTCCGGTTGGTGTCTGTTAAGAGCGCCTGCAGCTTACAAAGTTCACTTTGTCAATATGTGGAAGTCACAAAGAAACTCCCTGCAAGTGTTCCAAAAGTATTGGCTATGAATAAAAGCCACTAAATAGTTAGTAAAAACTGCTTATTTATATCTAGAATATAAAAATAAGAGAGAGCTCTTTTCAAGCACGTCTCTCCAGCTTGACGGTTAACTCCGCCCCCCGCTTTTTTCAATTTTTCCATCATATTTTATAAAAAAAAAATTACAGTAAATTATAAGATATGATGAAAATAATTGTATATTTAGAAAGTCCATTTAATAGCGAGAAAAAACGGTATATAATATGTGTGGGTACAGTAAATGAGTAAGAGGGAAATTACAGCTAAACACAAACACTGCAGAAATGTAAAAATAACCCTGGTCCTTAAGGGTAAGAAATTGAAAAATGGCCTTGTCCTTAAAGGAACAGTCTACACCAGAATTTTTATTGTTTTAAAAGATAGATAATCCCTTTATTACCCATTCCCCATTTTGCATAACCAACAAAGTTATATTAATATACTTTTAACCTCTGTTATTATCTTGTATCTAAGCCTCTGCAAAATGCCCCTTTATTTCAGTTCTTTTGACAGACTTACAGTTTAGCCAATCAGTGCCTGCTCCCAGATAACTTCACGTGCACAAGCACAGTATTATCTATATGAAATACATGAACTAACACCCTCTAGTGGTGAAAAACTGTTAAAATGCATTCTGAAAAGAGGTGGCCTTCAAGGTCTAAGAAATTAGCATATGAACCTCCCAGGTTAAGCTTTCAACTAAGAAAACCAAGAGAACAAAGCAAAATTGGTGATAAAAGTAAATTGGAAAATTGTTTAAAATTGCATGGTCTATCTGAATTTTTTTGGCCAAGACTGTCCTTTTAAGGGGTTAATGTGCACTCCCAAAGAAAAAGTCTTCTTTCTTTTTTTTCCTGTTGATTCTTTAAAGGGACATTGTACACTAGATTTTTCTTTGCATAAATGTTTTGTAGATGACCCTTTTATATAGCCTATTTCTGAGTGTTTTTGTAACGATGTATAGTTATGCTTATTTTTAAATTACTTTGTGCTGATTTTCAGACTCCTATCCAAGCCCCAATGTTTAATATCTATATACTGATGTCTACAGGTTCACATTTGCTACTGTTTGTCTAATGGATCTTTTCATATGCAGGGAAGGGAGGAGTTTGTGCTCATTCTGATTTTCCAGACCCTTTCACTGGGTGTCCCAGCCTAACCTCATCAACATTGCTAAAATGGGTGTTTCTCAGTACGTTTTTTAAAAGGTTTCATACAGGATTTTATCAGTATCTGTGCATTTTCTTCTTTATAGTAATGTCTATTACAGGCAGTTATATTAAAATAGATGTATACTGTCCCTTTATAGGGACAGTCTACCTGAAAATCTTTGTTAAAAAAATATATATAATCCCTTTATTACACATTCCCCAGTTTTGCACAACCAATACTGTTATATTAATACACATTTTACCAATGTGATTACCTTGTATCTAAGCCTCTGCAGACTGACCCTTATTTCAGCTCTTTTGACAGACTTGCATTATAGCACATTAGTAACACACATGAACTTGCACTGTCTAACTATGAAAAACTGTCAAATTGCACTGAAATAAGAGGTGGCCTTCAAGTGCTCAGAAACTAGCATATGCTCCTACCTAGGTTTAGCTTTCAACTAAGAATACCAAGACAACAAAGCAAATTTGATGATAGGAGTAAATTGGAAAGGTGTTTAAAATTGCATGTCCTATCTGAATCATAAAATTTGAATTTTGATGTGACTGTCTCTTTAAGTATATCTTGAAAGAATTTTATCACCTATTCCAGTGGTCAAAGCTAATCATTTGATATTCTTACCCTATTATACTACACTATAATAATAAAAATAAATATGTGCAATAGTCTTTACTTAGATTTATCAATACCACTTCCCCTACTATTTTTTGTAGACTGCAACTTATTACACAATAGTTGCAAGGAAGTTTGTGTTAATAATTTATGTATATCTTGTGAAATGATAATAGATAACTTTTAGTGTGTTCATATAAACAATACTGGATCAGATTTCAAGTGGAGCGCTAATTAATGCTCCTGCTCTAGAAGTAATCTTTTTTAAAGCGTCGGGTTGTGCTCGTATTATGAGTTGAAAGTAAACTGTTTTCGCTCGCATGCCAACCTGAAGAGCGCAAAAAGCCAAACCTAGAATATTGCGTGCACATTCTCTTATTCACCAATAGATGTTAATGGAGAAAAAAAGTGGAAACAAAATCTAACACCCGACTCTTGACATACAAGAATATGATTTTTTAGTACACTTTATATTTATACCTATAAATAGATGAGTGTATATATACTGTAGGTATTGATATATACAGATATACTGTATATAGGAATATCTATTTATAAATACATAAAATATATTCTGGTATGTGTAGACCATTGGAATGAAAAGTATTTACAGTACATACATAGGGGCCTAGTTATCAAGCCGTCAACCTCAAATACGCTGCGTATTCCGCAGCGTATTTGTGGCGAGGCTGATACGCCTTAGTTATCAAAGGCTCGAGACCGGCAAAAGTAGAATTTTGTGACGTAAGCTTCGATCCGCCGGACTCAGTCCGACACAGATCGATTCTTACGTCACTCCAGATGTTCCGCACACAAGTGCGGCACATTCTCACTACTTTTGCTAGCTATCAAAAAACTAGCAGGTACGCTCGGCACTTTTACGGCCCAGCGTACCTGGTTTTCAAAGCGCCAGCCTGGAGGCGGCGGATCCCTTAGGAATCAATGGGAGTCTGACCATAGCGAAAGTACAAGTTCGCTGCTGACAGACATCCCATTGATTTCTATGGGAGCTGTCTACACCTAACACCCTAACATGTACCCCGAGTCTAAACACCACTAATCTGACCCCCCCTACACCGCCACAACTAAATAAAGTTATTACCCCCTAAACCGCCGCTCCCGGAGCCCACCGCAAGCTACTCTATACATATTAACCCCTAAACCGCCGCTCCCGGAGCCCACCGCAACTATAATAAATGTATTAACCCCTAAACCGCCGCTCCCTGAACCCGCCGCAACCTATATTAAATGTATTAACCCCTATCCTGCCCCCCCTACACCGTCGCCACCTATAATACATTTATTAACCCCTAATCTGCCCCCCCTACACCGTCGCAACCTATAATAAATTTATTAACCCCTATCCTGCCCCCCACTACGCCGCCGCCACTGTAATAAAATTATTAACCCCTAAACCTAACCCTAACCCTAACGCCCCCTAACTTAAATATTAATTAAATAAATCTAAATAAATTAACTCTTATTAACTAAATGAATCCTATTTAAAACTAAATACTTACCTTTAAAATAAACCCTAATATAGCTACAATATAAATAATAATTATATTCTAGCTATTTTAAGATTTATTTTTATTTTACAGGTACCTTTCAATTTATTTTAACCATGTACAATAGCTATTAAATAGTTATTAACTATTTAATAGCTTACCTAGCTAAAATAAAGAGAAATGTACCTGTGAAATAAATCCTAACCTAAGTTACAATTACACCTAACACTACACTATACTTTAATAAATTATTCCTATTTAAAAATAAATACTTACCTGTAAAATAAACCCTAAGATAGCTACAATGTAATTAATAATTATATTATAGCTATCTTAGGATTTATATTTATTTTACAGGTAACTTTGTATTTATTTTAGCTAGTTAGAATAGTTATTAAATAGTTATTAACTATTTAATAACTACCTAGCTAAAAGAAATACAAAATTACCTGTAAAATAAATCCTAACTTAAGTTACAATTAAACCTAATACTACACTATCATTAAATTAACTAAATAAACTACCTACAAAGAACTACAATGAAATACAATTACATAAACTAACTAAAGTACAAAAAATAAAAAAAGCTAAGTTACAAAAAATAAAAAATTAAGTTACAAACATGTTAAAAATATTACAACAATTTTAAGCTACTTACACCTAATCTAAGCCCCCTAATAAAATAACAAACCCCCCCAAAATAAAAAAAATCCCTACCCTATTCTAAATTACATAAATTTCAAAGCTCTTTTACCTTACCAGCCCTTAAAAGGGCCATTTGTGGGGGCATGCCCCAAAAAGTTCAGCTCTTTTGCCTGTAAAATAAAAATACAACCCCCCCCAACATTAAAACCCACCACCCACATACCCCTAATCTAACCCAAACCCCCCTTACAAAAACCTAACACTAATCCCCTGAAGATCATCCTACCTTGAGTCGTCTTCACTCAGCCGAGCCACCGATGGAACTGAAGAGGACATCCGGAGCGGAAGAAGTTAATCCTCCAAGCGGCGCTGAAGAAATCTTCCATCCGATGAAGTCATCATCCAGGCGGCGCTGAAGAAGTCTTCGATCCGGCCGATGTCATCTTCAAAGAGGCGCTGAAGAGGTCTTCTATCCGGGCGAAGTCATCTTCCAAGCCGGGTCTTGAATCTTCCTTCCGCCGACGCGGAACCACCTTCTTCACCGACGGACTACGACGAATGACGGCTCCTTTAAGGGACGTCATCCAAGATGGCGTCCCCTCAATTCCGATTGGCTGATAGGATTCTATCAGCCAATCGGAATTAAGGTAGGAAAATCTGATTGGCTGATGGAATCAGCCAATCAGATTGAGCTCGCATTCTATTGGCTGTTCCGATCAGCCAATAGAATGCGAGCTCAATCTGATTGGCTGATTGGATCAGCCAATCGGATTGAACTTGAATCTGATTGGCTGATTCCATCAGCCAATCGGATTGAACTTGAATCTGATTGGCTGATTCCATCAGCCAATCAGATTTTCCTACCTTAATTCCGATTGGCTGATAGAATCCTATCAGCCAATCGGAATTGAGGGGACGCCATCTTGGATGACGTCCCTTAAAGGAGCCGTCATTCGTCGTAGTCCGTCGGTGAAGAAGGTGGTTCCGCGTCGGCGGAAGGAAGATTCAAGACCCGGCTTGGAAGATGACTTCGCCCGGATAGAAGACCTCTTCAGCGCCTCTTTGAAGATGACATCGGCCGGATCGAAGACTTCTTCAGCGCCGCCTGGATGATGACTTCATCGGATGGAAGATTTCTTCAGCGCCGCTTGGAGGATTAACTTCTTCCGCTCCGGATGTCCTCTTCAGTTCCATCGGTGGCTCGGCTGAGTGAAGACGACTCAAGGTAGGATGATCTTCAGGGGATTAGTGTTAGGTTTTTGTAAGGGGGGTTTGGGTTAGATTAGGGGTATGTGGGTGGTGGGTTTTAATGTTGGGGGGGGTTGTATTTTTCTTTTACAGGCAAAAGAGCTGAACTTTTTGGGGCATGCCCCCACAAATGGCCCTTTTAAGGGCTGGTAAGGTAAAAGAGCTTTGAAATTTATGTAATTTAGAATAGGGTAGGGATTTTTTTTATTTTGGGGGGGTTTGTTATTTTATTAGGGGGCTTAGATTAGGTGTAAGTAGCTTAAAATTGTTGTAATATTTTTAACATGTTTGTAACTTAATTTTTTATTTTTTGTAACTTAGCTTTTTTTATTTTTTGTACTTTAGTTAGTTTATGTAATTGTATTTCATTGTAGTTCTTTGTAGGTAGTTTATTTAGTTAATTTAATGATAGTGTAGTGTTAGGTTTAATTGTAACTTAAGTTAGGATTTATTTTACAGGTAATTTTATATTTCTTTTAGCTAGGTAGTTATTAAATAGTTAATAACTATTTAATAACTATTCTAACTAGCTAAAATAAATACAAAGTTACCTGTAAAATAAATATAAATCCTAAGATAGCTAGAATATAATTATTAATTATATTGTAGCTATCTTAGGGTTTATTTTACAGGTAAGTATTTAGTTTAAATAGGAATAATTTATTAAAGTATAGTGTAGTGTTAGGTGTAATTGTAACTTAGGTTAGGATTTATTTCACAGGTACATTTCTCTTTATTTTAGCTAGGTAAGCTATTAAATAGTTAATAACTATTTAATAGTTATTGTACATGGTTAAAATAAATTGAAAGGTACCTGTAAAATAAAAATAAATCCTAAGATAGCTAGAATATAATTATTATTTATATTGTAGCTATATTAGGGTTTATTTTAAAGGTAAGTATTTAGTTTTAAATAGGATTCATTTAGTTAATAAGAGTTAATTTATTTAGATTTATTTAATTAATATTTAAGTTAGGGGGGCGTTATGGTTAGGGTTAGACTTAGGTTTAGGGGTTAATCATTTTATTACAGTGGCGGCGGCGTAGTGGGGGGCAGGATAGGGGTTAATAAATTTATTATAGGTTGCGGCGGGTTCATGGAGCGGCGGTTTAGGGGTTAAACTATTTATTTAGTTGCGGAGAGGTGCGGGATCAGCAGGATAGGGGTTAATAATTTTATAATAGAGGGCGACGGTATAGGGGGGGCAGGATAGGGGTTACTAGGTATAATGTAGGTGGCAGCGGTGTCCGGGAGCGGCGGTTTAGGGGTTAATACATTTATCAGAGTTGCGGCAGGGTCTAGGAGCGGCGGTTTAGGGGTTAGTAACTTTATTGAGTTGCGGGGGGCTCCGGGGGCGCCGGTATAGGGGGTAGAACAGTGCAGTTTAGTGTGAGTGCTTAGTGACAGGCTAGCAATAAAGCTGGGAAAAAGCCGAAGGGCAGCGAGATCGGATGAGTGATAACTGTCACAGTCCGCTGCTCATCGCCCCGCGGCTTTTTGACAGCTTTATTTGATAACTTAGGCGTATTTTTTCAGGTCCGCGGCGGCGAAGGTAGGCGAGCTTAGGCGGACGTATTGGGCCGGCGAAGCCAGAAAAGTAGACGGCTTGATAACTACCCCCCATAGTTAAAACCATTATATGCTTTTACAAAGCCAAGGGCTCAAATGCACTTATATATATATATATATATATATATATATATATATATATATATATATATATATATATATATATATATAAAAAATATATATATATATATATATATTGCACACAAAAGTTATATATGTATTATATACGTGTGTGTGCATATGTTTTTATGTATTTATATGGGTATTTATGTATTTACAGACATATATACACATATAAACACATATATAAACATATATATATATATATGTTTATATATGTGTACATATGTGTTTATGTGTTTATATGTGTATATATGTCTGTAAATACATAAATACCCATATAAATACATAAAAACATATGGACACACACGTATATAATACATACATATATAACTTTTGTGTGCAATATATATATTTTTTTATTTTTTTATTAGATGGTGCTATTATTAGTATAACTGTACTTTGTAATGTATTTTTTATGTGTTTTGTGAAACTTTTTAGTTTTTCCAAACAGTTAACCAGAGGTCTGAAGTCATCAAATCATTCTAGCGTAAATTGTGATTGGGCTCAAGCAATCACATTTACTTTAAACTTGTAATAAGAGCGATAAGTCAGATGACCGCAAACACCCGCAATAAACCCCTTATCGCTCTCATGTAAATGTTGGTGCTCCACTCGTATTCTAGCCCACAATCTTTAAATTTAAAGCTTCTGAAATCTTTGCAATTTGTAACAAATCTACACAATTATCCTATTCCTTCTGCAAATGGAAGTATTTTGCCCAGAGAGAACATTTGATTACACTGTAACTGATGTGAACTGACTTAGGTAATTACAGTATTACAAGTCTGTATATTAAATAGTATTTTGTCTTTGTTCCAAACATCTTGAGTGGTTACAATTGCGGAATTAACTACAATGCAGACAACCAACGTTCTTATTAAATGTATTATAAAGTTAGGAATCTAACCTAGATAATTGCAGTGTTGTGCTTTAGCTAAGGTTAAGGTAATTGATAGAAAATGTTTTGAGAATTAAAAGTGGTCAAGTAACATATTCTAACCCAAGATGGAAGCCCAGATGACAATACAATATCTATGTTTGTAGTTTGCAAAGCTGATGTCTACATTTTTTTCTGAAGTCAATTGCAAGATTCTTTATTAGATTGAAATCACCTTGGAAAATCAGATTCAGAATACATAAATTGAGCTTTTTTTTAATCAAATAATATTATTTTGATTGTTTAAAACTTTAAAACACATTTTAGTTCATCACAAATCCTTATAAAAGTTTATCAAATGATTTTTCTTTAAAATTTACAATTACAGTCTAAATGGTATTTTCAGTCATTTGATAACCTTTTCTAAATAAGTATGGGCTAGATTACAAGTAGTGCACTATATATTTTTTCTGCTTACACACCAACTGCGAGCAAAGTAAAACATTGGCGCAGTTGCATAAGCACTGGTATAACAAGTTAAAGGTAAAAACAGTGCAAGAGTGAAAGACTCAGGTGCACTAACTTTGGATATCGCAACCTTGCTTAATCGAGTTTATGGGGAACACTACAACAAAATATATATATATATATATATATATATATATATATATTAGTTATTGGTTGCCAAATATGCGTAAGGAATACTTCAAATTCCTATGTTGTTTAAAAAAAAATAATATATATATATATATATTTGCCTAAAGATATACCTAAATATTTATATGAATATAAAAAAATATAAAAAGAGAATATATTTTTATATACATATATATATTAAACAAAACAGATCAGCACTCACTAACAACAGCCATCACCTTGGTGCCCTACTTAAAACATCAAATGTATGGCATCTGAAAACCTGGATCCGGTGTATATCCACACAACTGCCACGCACTGGATATTTTCTCTTTTTCAGACCATTATCTGTAAACCCTAGAGATGGTTGTGTGTGAAAATCCCAGTAGATCAGCAGTTTTTGAAAAACTCAGACCAGCCCATCTGGCCCCAACAACCACTTAAATCCGCTTTCTTCCCTATTCTGCTTGGTTTGAACTTCAGCATGTAGTCTTCACCACTTCTAGATGTCTAAATGCATTGAGTTGCTGTCATGTGATTGGCAATTTGTGTTACCAAGTAATTGAACAGGTGTACCTTATAAAGTGGCCTGTGAGTGTATATATACACATAGACATATTTATTTCAAAATTATATATATATATATATATATATATATATATATATATATATATATATATATATATATATATATATAGCAAGACAAAAAATTGCACTCACAGGACTTCTATAAGGAATAACAAGCACCTAGATTATGAGTTTTGCGGTAACAGGGGTGCATTGCTAACGCTTAGTTTCAGCTCACCGCTCACCTAAAGTAACGCTGGTATTACAGGTTTTTGTAAACCCGGCGTTAGCCGCAAAAAGGTCAGCGTAGAGCAGAATTTAGCTCCACATCTCATCTCAATACCAGCGCTGCTTACGGTAGCGGTAAGCTGGCTAAACGTGCTTGTGCCCGATTTCCCCATAGGAATCAATGGGGCTGATTCGGCTGAAAAAAACCCTGCAAAACAGCAGCGTTCAGCTCCTTACGCAGCCCCTTTGAATCCTATGGGAAAATACTTTTTATATCTACACCTAGCACCCTAACATGAACCTTGAGTCTAAACACCCCTAATCTTACACTTTTTAACCCCTAATCTGACGCCCCCGACATCACAGACACCTACATTATATTATTAACCCCTAATCTGCCTCTCTGGACACCGCCGCCACCTACATTATACCTATGAACCCCGAATCTGCTGCCCCCAACATCGCAGACACCTACATTTTATTTATTAACCCCTAATATGCCGCCGCAAACGTCGCCGCCACTATAATAAAGTTATTAACCCCTAAATCTAAGTCTAACCCTAAATCTACCCCCCTAACTTAAATATAATTAAAATAAAACGAAATAAAATTACTACAATTAAATAAATTATTCCTAAATACTCCTATAAAATAAACTCTAAGCTAGCTACAATATAACTAATAATTACATTGTAGCTATCTCAGGGTTTATTTTAATTTTACAGGCAAGTTTGTATTTATTTTAACTAGGTACAATAGTTATTAAATAGTTATTAACTATTTAATAACTACCTAGCTAAAATAAATACAAAAGAACCTGTAAAATAAGCCCTAACCTAAGTTACAATTACACCTAACACTACACTATCATTAAATTAATTACCTAAATTACCTACAATTAACTACAATTAAATAAAATAAACTAAAGTACAGAAACCCCCCCCCACTAAATTAAAGAAAAAAATAAAATAATTACAAGAATTTGAAACTAATTACACCTAATTACACCTAAAATAAAAAAGCCCCCCAAAATAAATAAAATCCCTACCCTATACTAAATTACAAATAGCCCTTAAAAGGGCCTTTTGCAGGGCATTGCCCCAAAGTAATCAGCTCTTTTACCTGGAAAAAAAATACAATACCCCCCTAACATTAAAACCCACCACCCACACACGATCCTGGCGGCATCTTCTATCCACACGACGAATGACGGTTCCTTTAAATGATGTCATCCAAGATGGCGTCCCTTGAATTCCGATTGGCTGATAGGATTCTTGGAACAGCCAATAGAATGCAAGCTCAATCCTATTGGCTGAATGGATCAGCCAATAGGATTTTTCCTACCTTAATTCCGATTGGCTGATAGAATCCTATCAGCCAATCGGAATTCAAGGGACGCCATCTTGGATGACGTCATTTAAAGGAACCATCATTCGTCGTGTAGTCGTTGGTCTGGATGGATGCTCCGCGTCGGCTGGCTTCAAAATGGACCTGCTCCGCTCCAGTTGGATGAAGATAGAAGATGCCACCTGGATGAAGACTTCTGCCCCTCTTGAGGTCCTCTTCTGCCCGGATTGGCTGAAGACTTCTGCCCCTCTGGAGGACCACTTGTGCCCAGTTGGGTGAAGACGTCTCAAGTAGGGTGATCTTCAAGGGGGTAGTGTTAAGTTTTATTAAGGGGGGAATGGGTGGGTTTTAGAGTATGGTTGGGTGTGTGGGTGGTGGGTTTTAATGTTCGGGGGGATATTGTATTTTTTTTTCCAGGTAAAAGAGCTGATTACTTTGGGGCAATGCCTTGCAAAAAGCCCTTTTAAGGGCTATTTGTAATTTAGTATAGGGTAGAGATTTTTTTTATTTTGGTCGGCTTTTTTATTTTATTAAGGGGATTAGATTAGGTGTAATTAGTTTAAAATTCTTGTAATTATTTTATTTTTTTCTGTAATTTAGTGGGGTTTTTTTTCATACTTTAGTTTATTTTATTTAATTGTAGTTAATTGTAGGTAATTTAGGTAAGTTAGTTAAAAATAACTTTGTTATTCCTTGTAGAAGTCCTGTGAGTTCCATTTTTTGCCTTGCTATTGATTTATGTTTTTGCACCCATGCAACTGACAACAGTGGGTCGTATTCCACTGTGTTTCTTTGTCTGAGGAAGAGGATACAGTCCCCGAAACATCACAAATAAAGGCACGTCCATTGAGTGCAAGCCATTTGTCTATTTATATTTATATATATATATATATATATATATATATATATATATATATATATATATATATATATATATATATATATATATATATATATCAGTTATATGTATATATATATATATATATATATATATATATATATGTGGACATAAATATTTGAACAAATAGACACATAACTACACATGTATATACATAAATACATGTACCCACACACACACACACACATATATATATATATATATATATATATATATATATATATATATATATATATATATATATATATATATATAAATACAGTATGCGGTTGTTGTAAAGTATTCATTTTTTTAAATTATATTAATAATGCTGGATTATGGCAAAAAAACAAACAAACAGAAAATAATAAAAAAAAAATCCTTTAGAAATCAAATGATTTAACTACTGAAATTCTCATAGACATTATTGATGGTTTCATTATGGGCTTGATTACAAGTGGCGCACTAAATATTTTTCACTCATGCACTAACACCTCTGGAAGTAAACTTTTAATGTTTTTTAGTGTTTAGTGCACGTATTACAAGTTAAAACCTTTGCGTTAAAATGAAACCCAATGAGCACTAACTTAAGGACTTTAAGATAGCAACTGCGTTAACTTCTTCTCCCTATAAACTTCAATGGAGCACACCTTTTAAAAAAATAATAAAACTTAAAGGGACAGTAAAGTCAAAATTAAACTTTCATGATTCAGATAGGGCATGCAATTTGAATCAACTTTTTAATTTACTTTTATATTTAAATTTGCTTTGATCTCTTGGTATTATTTTTTGAATGTTATACCTAAACTGATTTCTAAGCCCTTGAAAGCCACCTCTTATTTCAGTGCATTTTGGCAGTTTTTCATAGTTAGCGAGTGCTAGTTCATGTGTGTCAAGATTACATTGTGCTGACTCCCATTGAGTTATTTATGAGTCAGCACTGATTGGCTAAAATGCAACTTTGTCAAAAGAGCTGAGATAAGGGGAAGTCTGCAGAGGCTTAGATACAAGGTAATCATAGAGGTAAAAAGTATATAAATATATAATAGTTGGTTATACAAAACTTGGGAATGGGTGATAAAGGGATTATCTATCTTTTTAAACAATAAAAAATTCAAGTAGACTGTTCCTTTAACATATCATTTGCGCGCTAATCCAGCACCATGTTAGACCAACTGGGCTAAAGCTGAAGGTAATTATGAATATTCCATATTTCAATGTTCTTCACATAGAAGAAAATGTTCTTTTTATTTTAAAATATAGATTTACATATATGTGTATGTATGTGTGTATATACATTCATATGCAAAAGTTTAGGCACCCCTGACAATTTCCATGATTTTCATTTATAAATAATTGGGTGTTTGGATCAGTAATCCCATTTTGATCTATCAAATAACTGAAGGACACAGTAATATTTCAGTAGTGAAATGAGGTTTATTGGAATAACAGAAAATGTGCAGTATGCATCAAAACAAAATTAGACAGGTGCATAAATTTGGGCACCCTTGTCATTTTGTTGATTTGAATACCTGTACCTACCTAGCACTGATTAATTGGAACACACAATTGGTTTGGTGAGCCCATTAAGCCTTAAACTTCATAGACAAGTGCATCCAATCATGAGAAAAGGTATTTAAGGTGGCCAATTGCAGTTGTTGTTCTCTTTGATTCTCCTCTGAAGAGTAGCAACATGGGGGCCTCAAAACAACTCTCAAATGATCTGAAAACAAAGATTGTTCAACATTATGGTTTAGGGGAAGGCTACAAAAAGCTATTGCAGAGATGTAAGCTGTTAGTGTCCACTGTGAGGAACATTGTGAGGAAATGGAAGACCACAGGCACAGTTCTTGTTAAGGCCAGAAGTAAAATGCTGGAGAGACAAAGGCAAAGGATGGTGAGAAGGGTAAAAAACAACCCACAGACCACCTCCAAAGACCTACAACATAATCTTGCTGCAGATGGTGTGACTGTGCATCGTTCAACAAATCAGCATATAGGAGAGTGATGCGGAAGAAGCATTTTCTGCACACACGCCACAAACAGAGTCGTTTGAGGTATGCAAACACACGGTTGGACAAGCCAGCTTCATTTTGGAAGAAGGTGCTGTGTACTGATGAAACAAAGATTGAGTTATTTGGTCATAACAAGGGGCGTTATGCATGGCGGGAAAAGAACACAGAGTTCAAAGACAAACAATTGCTAGCCACAGTAAAATTTGGTGGATGTTCCATCATGCTGTGGGTTGGTGTGACCAGTGCCAGTACTGGGAATCTTGTTAAAGTTGAGGGTCGTATGGATTCCACTCAATATCAGCAGATACTTGAGAATAATGTTGAGTAATCAGTCACAAAGTTGAAGTTACGCCGGAGCTGGATATTTCAACAAGACAACGACCCAAAACACTGCTCAAAATCTACTCTGGCATTTATGCAGAGGAACAAGTACAATGTTCTGGAATGGCCATCCCAGTTCCCAGACCAGAATATCATTGAAAAGAGAGGGGGAGAGAGCACCAAAGAGAGGGGGAGAGAGAGAGCAAGGGGTGGGACCGTTGTACGGCAAAAAATGGCCCGTGTGAACAGGCTTTAGGACTAGTATATATTATTATTATTGTAGTGCAGTGTGCATCACTCGCAACGGCGTTCAATGCTGGAGTCCCAGTAGAGCAGAGATATCAGAGATACCGGAAGTGTTATACACAGCCTGCTTTACCAATGCTGCTCAAACTGTTGACATTGGTAAAGCAGGCTGTGTATAACACTTCCGGTATCTCTGATATCTCTGCTCTACTGGGAGTCCAGCATTGAACTCTGTTGCGAGTGATGCAGACTGCACTACAATAATAATAATTGTCTTGAAGAAGGCCCACATATGGGTTGTAACGTTGACATTTTATTGATGTGAAACAAATTTGGAAATAAATTTGCATTGTTATTTGCTTCATAATAAGTCCTGTGAGTGCCCTCCAACATCAAAACATTTCTAAACATTAACAAGAGGATAGCACCCAGGCTGTGATTACACCACTACTTTACATTGTAGCAAAGTGTCATTTCTTCAGTGTTGTCACATGAAAAGATATAATAAGATATTTACAAAAATGTGAGGGGTGTACTCCCTTTTGGGAGATACTGTATATACACACATATACAGTGGGGCAAAAAAGTATTTAGTCAGCCACCAATTGTGCAAGTTCTCCCACTTAAGAAGATGAGAGAGGCCTGTAATTTTCATCATAGGTATACTTCAACTATGAGAGACAAAATGTGGAAACAAAATCAGACAATCACATTGTCTGATTTGGAAAGAATTTATTTGCAAATTATGGTGGAAAATAAGTATTTGGTCTATATCAAAAGTTCATCTCAATACTTTGTTATATATCCTTTGTTGGCCATGACAGAGGTCAAACGTTTTCTGTAAGTCTTCAAAAGGTTGTCACACACTGTTGCTGGTATGTTGGCCCATTCCATGCAGATCTCCTCTAGAGCAGTGATGTTTTGGGGCTGTCGCTGGGCAACACAGACTTTCAACTCCCTCCAAAGGTTCTCTATGGGGTTGAGATCTGGAAATTGGCTAGGCCACTCCAGGACCTTGAAATTCTTCTGATGAAGCCACTCCTTCATTGCCCGGGTGGTGTGTTTGGGATCATTGTCATGCTGAAAGACCCAGCCACGTTTCATCTTCAATGCCGTTGCTGATGGAAGGAGGTTTGCACTCAAAATCTCAAGATACATGGCCCCATTCATTCTTTCATGTACACGGATCAGTCGTCCTGTTCCCTTTGCAGAGAAACAGCCCCAAAGCATGATGTTTCCACCCCCATGCTTCACAGTAGGTATGGTGTTCTTTGGTTGCAACTCAGCATTCTCTCTCCTCCAAACACGACGAGTTGTGTTTCTACCAAACAGTTCTACTTTGGTTTCATCTGACCATATGACATTCTCCCAATCTGCTTCTGGATCATCCAAATGCTCTCTAGCATACTTCAGACAGGCCCGGACATTTACTGGCTTAAGCAGGGGGACACGTCTGGCGCTGCAGGATCTTAGGAAGAAGGCGTGCTTTTGGGGTTAACCGCTGACAAGACGCTGAGGACACAGACAGCTCCAAAATCGGCTGATTTCCCTGCAAGGCTGCAGACAGATGTAAAAACCTACAAACGAGAAAAAGAGACCCTCGCCATAGGTCGGGAGACCAGGCGGAACATCGGGAGGAAGGAGCCTAATGAAAATAAGGTTTGACTCTGTTCAAAATTAACAAGTGCACTTGTGAGACTAAGTTTGCGCACAAAGATAAACTGCATACAACTGCAAAGTACAAATAGTATAAACTGACAGTTCTTATCATCTACTACAAACTTCTCAACTTGTCACATATCTATTTGGCCACAAAGTTGGCTATATCAAAATAGATATTAAGATATAAAGATACAAGATAATTTGCAATACGTGATATAAGCCATGTTCTAAAAAGGCTTTGGAATTTTTTTTACCTATGACATAAATGGTACTGTTTTTGTATGATCAAGAGATCCCTTTTTAACTGTGTGTTTATATTGTAAGGTTGGCCAACCGAATTAACTGTATCACAACCAGTGAAAATAGATTAATTGCAAGAAATGTTTAGATAGTATATGAAATAGCCTACATTGTATTTTATTATTAATGTTGTATATATCTTGAGATTACATACGATACTTTTTCTATCTATTTTTACTATCTATTTTAAGATTTGATACTATCTTTCTGAATACACAAATAGAGCTCTTCTGAACAAGGATAGTATTATTCATATTAGAATACATATATTTATATTTTTATTTTGACCATTGTCTAAAATATCACAAAATAAAATTATTTTTAGATATATTTGAGGCTATAGATCTTCTTCTTTCTCTCTCATTTTTGGGTATTAGCTAGTAGCGCTCTTGTTTCTTTCCCTTTTCGATTTAGATAGTTTTCTGGGTAGCATAGAGGTAGCTCCCACTGATCCAAGAGCCGATACCCATACAGTGCCAGAGTATATACACCTACAAACCATATGTAGGAATATGTATTTATGAAGTTTTGAATAAATAGAAGATATTCTTCTATGTGAAGAACATTGGAATGTGATATATTCATATTTTCATGTTGGCGTAGTGCACATGAGAATATGCGATCGAGTTTGCACACAAGTTTCCTACCTTTTTTGCTCTATTGACTTCTACAGGGAAATATCTGAAAGTGCACGTGATATTGAAGTTCAGCTTTTTGCACTCTTCAGGTTAACGTGCAAGCAAAAACAGTTTACTTTCAACTTATAATACGAGTACATCCCGACGAGTGCAAAAAGCCGAACTTCTAGCACAGTTAATGCTCGAGCGGAAGCGTTAAATAGCTCCTCACCCTTAATCTGGCCCATAAGTCTTTTTTATATTTATATTAAGAATTTTTTGTCATATAGTGTAAATATGATTGTAACACTTTATTTTAATGTACTTATGTTGTGATTGATGCTCTCGAGCACACCCGTTTACTTTTAACTTGTAATACTTGCGCAAGTTAGTCCGGATGTGATATTGCTTATCGTGCCTTGTGCTGATTTAAGCACACCACTTGTAATCTAGCTATATTTCTAAACAATGGTGATTGACCCTTTACTTTGATATACAAGATTATATAACTGAGTTATCAAAAAACAAACAAAACTATACTGAATTGTGTAATTCTACTGTTGCAAAGTACTGCAATATTCTAATCCCACTTAGACTCTATAGCACTACATCAACTAATTACCATATGTTACCCAGCATTACACAAATGTGGTTGTTTTATCTCCTATACAAGAATATGAGAAAATTAGAAAATACATCATGTAAAATATTTCAGTGACTTGTAATAATCGGCTTACAGGTTACATTATCAAAGTTAGAAGATAAAAGTAACAAATAAATAAAAAAATCCTGTATTTCAACAGACTTTTAAGGTTTTCAGTTACTAGTTTTTGTAACCTATTAAAAGGAAATCCACATAATCTAAAGATATCCATCAAAAGGAATGTTTAATTAGTTGGCATATGTAACTAATAAAGTTGTGTGTCAATTGAACTTTTGGGGAAGATTAGCATGGTTGCATGCATGTAATTTTCTCAGTTCAGTTGTGAATACACTCATGATGCTAATTTTCTAGGAGCAAGGAAGTGTAACATTTAAATACAATAAAGAGTGTTGTGAAAAAGAAACATTTTACACTCTATATAAAAAACAAAACAAATACGGCAGAGATTACGAGTTTTTGTCGGTAAGGCTTGCGGGGCTAACAAGACTTTTTTCCCCACCGCTCCCTTAAGACATCGCTGGTATTACAGGTTTTTTTAAACCTGGCGTTAGCCGCAAAAAGGTGAGCGTAGAGCAGAATTTAGCTCCACATCTCACCTCAATACCAGCGTTGCTTACGGTAGCGGTAAGCTGGCTAAACGTGCTTGTGCACGATTTCCCCATAGGAAACAATGGGGCTGAGCTGGCTGAAAAAAACCTAACACCTGCAAAAAAGCAGCATTCAGCTCCTAACACAGCCCCATTGTTTCCTATGGGAAAATAAAAAATATGTCTACACCTAACACCCTAACATGAACCCCGAGTCTAAACACCCCTAATATTACACTTATTAACCCCTAATCTGCCGCCCCCAACATCGTCGCCACCTGCATTATACTATTAACCCCTAATCTGCCGCTCCGGACACCGTCACCACCTACATTATACTTATAAACCCCTAATCTGCTGCCCTCAACATCGCCGACACCTACATTATAGTTATTAACCCCTAATCTGCCCCCCCCCCCAACTTCACCGCAACTATAATAAATTAAGCAACCCCTAATCTGCTGCCGCCACTATAATAAAGTTATTAACCCCTAAACCTAAGTCTAACCCTAACCCCCCCTAACTTAAATATAATTTAAATTTAATGAAATAAATTTAACATAATTAAATAAATTATTCCTATTTAAAACTAAATACTTACTGATAAAATAAACCCTAAGATAGCTACAATATATAACTAATAGTTACATTGTATCTAGTTTAGGATTTATTTTTATTTTACAGGCAACTTTGTATTTATTTTAACTAGGTACAATAGTTATTAAAAAGTTATTAACTATTTAATAACTACCTAGCTAAAATAAGTACAAAATTACCTGTAAAATAAATCCTAATCTAAGTTACAATTACACCTAACACTACACTATCATTAAACTAATTACCTAAACTACCTACAATTAATTACAATTTAATTAAATAAACTAAATTACGAAAAAAAACCCCACTAAATTACAGAAAATAAAAAAAGAATTACAAGAATTTTAAACTAATTACACCTAATCTAATCCCCCTAATAAAATAAAAAAGCCCCGCAAAATAATAAAATTTCCCTACCCTATACTAAATTACAAATAGCCCTTAAAAGGGACTTTTACGGAGCATTGCCCTGTAAGTAAGCACATTCACAGGAACAGCATGTACTCAGCAAAAACTCAGTCTTTCATCCCTACCACCTCTACCAACAAATTCCACACCTATAGACACTATGCAGTTCCAGCGATTACTTAAATTGGGTGACTTCTTCCAAGGGAAGATTCTTGAGGACACCGATTCAAAAAGGCAAGCACATTTGATCCACCAACCACGAACCCAGTATTCGTACATACACATGGATCGTTCAACAAACATTAGGCGAGGATATCAAGATACCATCAAGGAACAATATGACTTTGAATGACTGGAAAGCTATTCAGAGCCTGACTAGTGACACCTCCATTGTCATTCGTCCAGCGGACAAGAGTGGTGCAATAGTACTACAAGACTACAAAGACTATCATGGTGAGATTATGCAACAGTTGGCAGATACCAATACGTATGTGGCACTCATGGGTGACCACACAATTACATACAAGAAGAAGATTGATGCAACAATTGAAAAGGCTACTAACAACAAGTGGATTGACTCTAAACTACAGGAATGGCTGACTACCCAATACCCTATCAGACCAATTCTTTATACTATACCCAATATACACAAACAGACTAATCCTCCACCTGGACGTCCTATTGTATCAGCACAAGGCTCATTGCTATAGCCACTAGCCACATATGTGGATACAATACTACAACCATTTGTAGTGAACATGAGATCATACCTAAGGAACTCCTCTGTGCTTATAGCTTCCTTGAAGACAATTACTCATATTCAATCAGGAGATGTCCTAGCCAGCTTGGATGTGGCTAGCCTGTACACAATTATCCCACATGACATTGGTACAGACTTGGTGGCCAAAATCCTGGACAATCATCCTTATGTGGGACCACCGACCAAGTTTGTCATTGAGCTCTTGACCCCTTGTCTGACTCTAAACTACTTAAAGTTTGAGAAGAAATTCTTTTTGCAATGCATGGGCACCGCCATGGGTTCAAATATGGCACCGGCCTTTGCCAATCTCTACATGGAACATGTAGAAATGGAAATATTCAAAGTCTATGAGAACAGCCAAGTGCTGTTTTATAAGAGATATATTGATGACATTATAGTCATTTGGCGTGGTACACTTGAGACATTCCATGATTGGTTTAAAGAACTCAATAATATTGGCGGACCTGTACAATGGAAGGCAGTGGCCAGCTACAGTGAGGTGGATTTCCTAGATCTCAGAATATTTAAAACAGACAATGGACTAGGCACAACACTCTTCAAAAAGGAGACTGACCGGAATACACTACTACATGCATCCAGCTACCAATCCGAGGTCATTAATTAAAGCCATCCCACATGCACAGATAATGAGGATATCCAGGAACACATCTGCCCCACGTAGGGAAACACAGTTGACTGAAATGGCGCAAAGATTTGCGATAAGGGACTACAATAATGCACTAATCAGAGAGGCTAGAGCCAATTTGAATACCAACTACCAGGACAATGAAAACGCATCAAAGAGGATGAACTTCGTTACCTCCTATACCCCATCAACAAGATCTCTGGGGACCACCCTCAGAGACAAATGGGACATACTGAAATCAGATAAAACTCTTCCCTACACTGATTTTGGACCACCACGGATTGCATATAAGAGAGGTAGAAACCTGAGAGACATATTAATGAGGACTGATCCTGTGACCAGTTACAGCAGAGTAATTACCAGCACCAAGAAAGGATCTTTTAAATGTCCAAGCTGTGTCACCTGCAATG
Source organism: Bombina bombina (assembly GCF_027579735.1). Classification (NCBI taxonomy): domain Eukaryota; kingdom Metazoa; phylum Chordata; class Amphibia; order Anura; family Bombinatoridae; genus Bombina; species Bombina bombina. The sequence goes on along the minus strand of NW_026511878.1, from coordinate 43,601 downwards.
CCATGCTCCAGGGATCCCATTTCCGTTATCCACATACCAATGAAAGATTTACCATCAAACACCACATAACCTGCACAACCAAGTATGTTATCTACATGCTTCATTGTAACTGTGGCCTATTCTACATTGAGAAAACCAATGATGACATCAAGAAACGCATGGCAAATCATCTAAGTGCCATTCGAACCGCCATTGATAAAGGAGCTAGCGAACAACCAGTGGCGAGTCATTTTCTGGAACATGGCCACACTGTGGCAGACCTGAGATTTAGCCTGATTGATCATGTTCCCCCTTTACCCCGGGGAGGGGACAGAGGGAAATTACTCTTGAAAAGGGAAGCAGAATGGATATTCAAATTAGATACCATCCACCCAAGGGGCCTAAACATGGGCATTGACTGGCAATGCTGCATCTGAACTCTGAGTCACAACCCCATTTGATTACATTGTTCTAGTCTGGGTGTTGCATACTCATTTTGAATGGTACTGGTTCAGAGACTAAGATACAGTTGTTTCTATTTTGTCCTGTCTTTATTGTCCATTCTTGATTGTACATCTATTTGTGTTTTGTTATGACAGTTGATGGGTATATTTGTAGATATATGTATAGGCCTAATTATAGGATTGTCACATTTCCCTTGATTGCCTCTGCTACAATCCATTGTACTCTCCCCTAATCTATTATAGACACCTGCAGCCCCTTCTGTGTATACTTGTACCCCATACCCTATCTTTATATTCTAGAGATGCTATCCTACTTTTTATACGCTTTTGTATAGCAACTTAGGACCTATGCTGTGGGTAGTTAGGGCACTTGATAGCCATACAGCGTGATATACACTCACATACATCACAGACAGTAGTCTAACATTTAACCCCTTCTGGCATTATCTGGATCTGTCTTTATTATACCTTCATTGCAGGTTTTTGTATATATATATGTTTGTGTAATACATCAGTACCTTGATAGAGGCCTGCCCTGGCCCTCCAATCACATGAACTCAGCGGGTGTGGGGGGGGTGTCATTTTTCCCCTTCCATATTCCGAACAGTCTATATACATAGATATAAAGTATCATTGAGCTGTACCCCAGCTGTATCAGTCCCCTCCATATTCCCCTGCATTTAAACACACATTTGGTCATTGTTCGGTGTATAACATTGGGCTGACTCTGTGTGTAATATGTTTAATATATTCTAAGTAGATGTCCTCATTGGATAGGACAGTCATCGTGCTCACCCAGCATATATATATATATATTAATTCCTCACATCTCTAGTGGCGTTATCAACCACAGGGCTTACACTACGTTTATTCATACACATGGTTTTACTTATCCGGGTCTCCCATAGTGGCTTTCTCTTTCTGCCCAATCATTCGAGTACACTATAATAGGGGCGGACCTTAAACTTTTACTGTTTGGTTAGTTTAAGATACCAGGTAGACATCACCTACAGTTACATACATTCAACAATATAGGTAGTTTTTACATTGAGACACGACAATTATCTTAGGGGTTAACACAGGGCACTGTGCTCTAACTAAGCCGGCCTATGTGTTACAGTCACATATATATCGTTGTTGGCAAACTAATACTCTTTGCACACTGACTACCATTATATTAGTGTGATTATGCGCTGTTCCTGTAGGGGCTTGCTCTGACTGCTCAATCCGTGTATCACATCCTATTAGGGGGCGGGTACTAGCCTCGAACAGTCAGGCACGGTAGCAGGTACTGCACATATTAAACATATTATTACTTGCAGTCTTAATCATGTATTAGTTTGTTTACCGAGCCAAGTTCTGACTATGAATGGTAGTTTTAAGCCGAAGGTGTAAGGTCCGATACCACGATCATCAGCTAAATAAACACATATCTCCTGGTTTGTATTTAATAGTGCTTGCTGGTATATGAATTTTTGTACACATTGCGCTCCGGATGGTGTCCTCGTTGTTTACTGGCTGGCCGTGTATATCGCACTTTACCCTGCATAAGAACGTACATAGATGAACAGTGGGACATTATATACTGATAAGCTTACGACAATACTCATATTGGGCCCAGCACTTCTCTGAATACATATTCAGAGATCGCCATTAGGTTACAGTTTTACATACTACACATTGGTAACAATAGACACGGATACAAGGTGTCCAAGTCATATAGGGGATATTTTGTGATTTATTCTGCTATCCCAGCTATATCGGTATTTGACTGTATATTCCACTTTGACTATATATCCCACTTTGCCCGTTGCTACTAAATTGCTGTAAGAAATCAGTATCAATTGACAATATGTAGCTAGCATGTTAAGTGTTTTTTTCACCTAGTGTTATGTTTTCAATTTTTTCACTTTATTCAGGTGTTTTTTTGTTCTCTAGATTGGTAAATTGTTTAATTGGTTACTAGCCACACATGGGTTGCCTAGCAACAAATTTATTTTGGCATTTTTTTTTAACAGGGGGAGGGGTCTGTTTATGTATAAATGTTTGGCACTTTGTATTGTTCATTGGTCTAAGGAAGGGGAAGCTTTCCCCGAAACGTCACTGCAAATAAACTAATCTGTATATTTAAGACCAGAGAGTGCTGTCCTCTGTCTATGCTATATATATATATATATATATATATATATATATATATATATATATATATATATATATATATATATATACCTGTATATATTCATATAGATATATAGGTATGTTTTTAAAATTATTCATAATCATATATAAAAAAAAAAAAAAAACATTTCATTGCTGGTTATAAATGGGTCACCTTTTTAATTGGATTAATTTAAGATCAACGAGATATTTTATTGGAGAAAAATTAAGATTTGTATAGATTAAACTTGATGGACTTCTGTCTTTTCTCATCCTTATCTCCTATGTATTTTCTTCTATGTGAAGAATATTGGAATATAAAATATGCATAACTATCTTCAGGTTTAGTGCTGTAGGTCTAACATGATGTCAAGTTATGCACTCCTTTAAAACTATGGGGAGAAGAAGTTAGCGCGGTCGTGATATCCAAAGTCCTGAAGTTAACGTGCAAAGTTCAGGCAAGAGTTTACATCTCACAGGAAGTGTCAGATAATATCAATAGGCAAAAAGAAAATCTAAATTTAAAGTATAGGTCACAACTCTCGTGCAGTGTCAAGCAGAATCAGCAGGCAAAAGCTAGAGTCCAAAGCAAAGGTCACAATCAAGAAGAGCAGAGATCAACTAAGCACACCAAGAACAAGCAAAGTTCACAAATGGACACCTAGGCCTAGATTTAGAGTTGGGCGGTAGCCGTGAAAATACCGCTGGTATTTGGAGTCAGTCAGGAAAGGGTCTAACGCTCACTTTGCAGCCGCAACTTTTCCATACCGCAGATCCCCTTACGTAAATTGCGTATCCTATCTTTTCAATGGGATCTTTCTAACTCCGGTATTTAGAGTCGTGGCTGAAGTGAGTCTAACGACAAAACTCCAGCCGCAGAAAAAAGTCAGTAGTTAAGAGCTTTCTGGGCTAATGCCAATTTATAAAGCTCTTAACTACTGTGCTCTAAAGTACACTAACACCCATAAACTACCTATGTACCCCTAAACCGAGGCCCCCCCACATCGCCGCCACTCGATTAAATTTTTTTAACCCCTAATCTGCCGACCGCCACCTACATTATACTTATGTACCCCTAATCTGCTGCCCCTAACACCGCCGACCCCTATATTATATTTATTAACCCCTAACCTGCCCCCCACAACATATATAGTTAAGAACTATTTAATAGCTAAAATAGTTAAAATAATTACAAAATTACCTGTAAAATAAATCCTAACCTAAGTTACAATTAAACCTAACACTACACTATCAATAAATTATTTAAATACAATACCTACAATTATCTACAATTAAACCTAACACTACACTATCAATAAACTAATTAAATACAATACCTACAAATAACTACAATGAAATAAACTAACTAAAGTACAAAAAATAAAAAAGAACTAAGTTACAAAAAATAAAAAAATATTTACAAATATCAGAAAAATATTACAACAATTTTAAACTAATTACACCTACTCTAAGCCCCCTAATAAAATAACAAAGACCCCCAAAATAAAAAAATGCTCTACCCTATTCTAAATTACAAAAGTTCAAAGCTCTTTTACCTTACCAGCCCTGAACAGGGCCCTTTGCGGGGCATGCCCCAAAGAATTCAGCTCTTTTGCCTGTAAAAAAAACACATACAATACCCCCCCCCAACATTACAACCCACCACCCACATATCCCTAATCTAACCCAAACCCCCCCTTAAATAAACCTAACACTAAGCCCCTGAAGATCTTCCTACCTTATCTTCACCATACCAGGTTCACCAATCGATCCAGAAGAGCTCCTCCGATGTCTTGATCCAAGCCCAAGCGGGGGGCTGAAGATGTCCATGATCCGGCTGAAGTCTTCATCCAAGCGGGAGCTGAAGAGGTCCATGATCCGGCTGAAGTCTTCTATCAAGCGGCATCTTCAATCTTCTTTCTTCCGGATCCATGTTCATCCCGCCGACGCGGAACATCCATCTTCACCGACGACTTCCCGACGAATGACAGTTCCTTTAAGGGACGTCATCCAAGATGGCGTCCCTCGAATTCCGATTGGCTGATAGGATTCTATCAGCCAATCGGAATTAAGGTAGGAAAATTCTGATTGGCTGATGGAATCAGCCAATCAGAATCAAGTTCAATCCTATTGGCTGATCCGATCAGCCAATCAGATTGAGCTCGCATTCTATTGGCTGATCGGAACAGCCAATAGAATGCGAGCTCAATCTGATTGGCTGATTTATTAGAATAGCGGTGAGCTCCAGTCGGCAGATTAGGGGTTAATGTTTGAAGTTAGGTGTCGGCTATGTTAGGGAGGGCAGATTAGGGGTTAATACTATTTATTATAGGGTTATTGAGGCGGGAGTGAGGCGGATTAGGGGTTAATAACTTTATTATAATAGCGGCGCGGTCCGGTCGACAGATTAGGGGTTAATAAGTGTAGGCAGGTGGAGGCGACATTGTCAGGGGCAGATTAAGGGTTAATTAATATAATATAGTGGTCGGCGGTGTTAGGGGCAGCAGATTAGGGGTACATAGGGATAATGTAAGTAGCAGCGGTTTACAGAGCGGCAGATTAGGGGTTAAAAAAAATAAGCAGGTGTCAGAGATAGCGGGGGCGGAAGATTAGGGGTTAATAAGTATAAGGTTAGGGGTGTTTAGACTCGGGGTACATGTTAGGGTGTTAGGTGCAGACGTAGGAAGTGTTTCCCCATAGAAAACAATGGGGCTGCGTTAGGAGCTGAACGCAGCTTTTTTGCAGGTGTTAGGTTTTTTTTCAGCTCAAACAGCCCCATTGTTTTCTATGGGGATATCGTGCACAAGCACGTTTTTGAAGCTGGACGCTTCCGTAAGCACCGCTGGTATCAAGAGTTGCAGTGGCGTTAAATTATGCTCTACGCTCCCTTTTTGGAGCCTAACACACTGAAAACCCAGCCATTCTGTGAACTCTAAATACCAGCGGTATTTAAAAGGTGCGTGGGAAAAAAAGCAAGCGTAGCTAACGCACCCCTTTGGCCGCAGAACTCTAAATCTAGGCGTAAGATAGCAGCATGCTTCAATAAATATTGCAAATACCATAAAAAATTCATCATAGATTTAATAGATTTAAAAAATGACTCAATTGGAGTGCACTGCAAAAAATGATGGGATCGGGTGATTACTGCTAAAATTGGGGTGAAAATAAGGACGTTTCCCCAAAAATGATGCAACAGTAAACAATAAAGAGTGTTGCTAGACTACCTTGGCATGACATATAACAGACTGGGGGAATGTGGGGGACATCGAAAGGCATACTATGTATCATATAACCCATAAGCTGCAGGCTTGGTTGAAAATTGCAATGATTTACTGAAAATTCAAATAGACTCAGTAGCCTTACAGAATAGGATGGGTTTAGATTACAGGATGTTTTTCATATATTACATATAATTACCAGTCTATTGCACAAGTAAAATCCATTAATTCCAACAGCAATTATAAAATAGAGATGATGGGTGGTTTTCATAGTCGGGCACTTTAGGTAACAACATTATATAAGGGCTGTTGATTATGGTTCCAACCATAATGTGAATTGCTATTATCCTAATGTTTATATGCCTGCTGTAGAAAAGACATTGGTAAAGGGGAAATAATGCTTAGCGCGTTGTATTTGTTTGAAGCAGGTTGCACATCTTTAGTAATAAGCCCCCTTTGTGAGAAACCAAGCTGTTCTTCAAAGTTTGCTATACCTTAACATTCTGCTGCCCTAGACTTACAACCTACGCCAAAAAATACTTTTGATAAAACCCAATTATTAACTTATACTGCATGTTCTGATCACAGTTGGTTGCATAGTTTCTACTCCTGGGCTGCAATAAGCCCTGCTCTGAATGACACAGTGCAATGACTTTGATTTGCCTTGCTTAATCCATGTGATCAGGACCCATTAGTGTTTGTATGTATGTATTTTATAGTCTTTATTTATGAACTTTGAAAAATGTTGGGCTATATTACAAATGGAGTTCAAAAACATTAGCTCAATTTTCTATTTTTTGAGCTTGAGCTATAGTCTAGGGTGGACTAGCATCTGCAAATTGGATAGTGCAACTGCACTGAATCCCTCACCAATAGACTTCTATATGGGTGCTCAATAAATACATGTTGGATATAGTTTAAAACCCTAAGCCAATAGTATGCCAAGCCAAGGGTGTGCAAGTAGTGGAGTTCTTCATGCAGTTCTGCACCATAATATTCATAATAATGGTTTACTTCCGATCTTAAAAACCTTTACTTTTTACAGCAGTATTTTGGATTGTGCTCAAACGGCGACACTAAACTCACCACCTATTGTAAGAATGCCATGAGCCATCCATGTTAAGATGCTTTAGTTAAAATATATAAATGAATAGAAGCTAGTGGGCTATTCTTCCTTTACACACTGTGGCTGATTTATTTAACCATCAGTGAAAGTGAAATACAGACAGTCTGTATGGCAGCACGTCAAGATCTGATGCGTTTTGCGAATGCGCACATGCACTTCCTCAGAATAAGGGAGCCGGATTTATCCTGTTATTTCTATTACAAGTCCTGTGACTAAACCAGCCACGACGATACCTTTAAGAGGATATAACAAGTACCCAGCTGTTTTGTACTTACGCCATCAACACAGACGCAACCAGGAGACGTGGAGGCACTTCCAGGGTTCTTCCCAGGACTTCTATGTAGTTGTGTACATGGGATGACATCTACTATCTGAGGCACTGTCTGGTAAACAGGAAGGAACACCGGGGCCCTTCCTGGATCCACTAAGTCATTGTGGACAAGGAGTCAGCAGAACCAGAAGCTGTAGGAGGCTTTACATCACCCTACTAAAGGAACTGTTTGACCCTTTAAAGCCACAAAGAGGTAGGAGTCCTCACACTGGGAGTATATATACTTACTACTAAATTCTTAATACTCATCTATTGCCTGATTGAAGGAATATTACCCATCAGCATCACCTCGGCTATCCATATATCTTTAAAGGTATTTCCCCATATATATTACCACCTGAATAATGGATCATAAACTTTTGGATGTATATCATTAAACCTTGGAACTAGTAACTTTTCAAAGAGAGACTATAATACAGAAAGACTTCCTAAACACAGGAGAGTACGTATAGCTTCAGTCAAGAGTATCTCTTTTGTATTTTATTGGTTAAAATATATAAACATCTACTTGCAATACCAGTCAGTGCTTTTTACTTAGTATGAAATTATGCAGAAGATAACACACTCTGCACTATCGATAGAGATTCACTTGTAATCAAGTTCTATATGATCATGTTTTTAGAAATTGTCAGTTAAATTATTTTTTTTTAGGAATTCCTTTAATCAATTAGTAATCAACTATACTACAAAAGAGTGGTGCAAAAAAATATGCTGTTCTTTTTTTTGTTTAAAATTATGTTTTTTATGTTAAACAAAATAATAAAAATCAGGGTTTTACTAATGGATTTATAGGAGCCGATGTATCAATGTCTGGTGGACATGATCCACTGTTGAGGATCATGTCCGTCAGACATCGCTGAATGCTGACAGCAGTTCACAAGAGCTGCTTGTGGAATGCCACCCCCTGAATATTCACGGCCAATCGGCCGCTAGCAGGGGGTGTCAATCAATCAACTCGATCATACACGATCAGGAAGATTGATGTCCGCAGCCTCAGAGGCAGGGGATGAGTTAAGGAGCAGTGGTCTTAATCTGAAGGCTTGCGCGGTAACAAGGGTATTTGGCCCAATTCAGGCCATGATAAATTGGCCCCTAGTGTACAATAAGAACCATGTTAATCAATGCAAATAGGTGATTTCCAAAACTACAATTTGCCCCAAAAAGTCTGTCAAAGACAAGTGCTTTGAGTGAAACAAGAATAAAAAAAAAGGATTTTGGCACATTGTATGAACTCATATATTATATTTCAAAGTGTTGCATTATGTGGTTTTGTCTTCTTGTCTGTTGAGCATGTTTGTAAATAATACAATTGATACATTACTGTATCTAAATAGGAGGAATGATTGTCACCATAAATAACTGTTGGAGAAATCAACAGGAAGTTTCAGATTAGTATGTTAACTACATGTAAATTTATTTTTGAACCAACGAGAAGATTGAATGCAGTCCTCAGTCTGCCTGAGCCTAAGCAATTAGAATGAATGATCAGAAAAAATAATATCTGCTATGTTATTCCGCTGTGCTTTGTTTTTTGCACAATGCTGTCTCTAAGTCTATATTACAATTGTCTGTGTTGATATCTTGAAATGTTTTTGAGATGTTATGGGATAATATTTTTTATAGAAGCACTGCTGGAGTTCAGAGTGTAACGATTATACTGCATTGTATGGAGATAAATAAATACTTCATGGATGTTAAAGAATGTCTAAATTAAAGGGCTTGTGCTTCAACATTTATTTCCCTTTAATACGTTCTTCATGATTAATTTTGCTAGTATATAAAATTGTTTATAACTAACTCCTTTGACTTTATTTTGACATTTGAAATAGCTGATTCTGCCTGTTAAAATCACCACCTATACTAAATATATGAATACATTTTTATTCTCTAAAGAAAATCTATGTAAAAAAATAAAATAAAAGTAGCCTTGTAGGGTTGGGAATGGCAGATACTAACATGTTAATATCCAATTGCTCTCACTAAGGGGCCGGTTATCTAAATCTCTCTGGGCTTGTGAATTTTTGCTAAGAAATCTCTCCAGTACTATGAAGTCACTGGCATCAAGCCGTCAACCTACTTCCTTTTGACGGCACCAAAACGCTTGCCTAAGATCGCTTAACATCGCTGCCGCGGACCTGAATACACTCTCCAAAGTTACCAAAAAAACTGTCAAAAAGCTGCGCACCACATACGGGGCGATGAGCAGCGGACTGTTGTTAACTGACAGTCATCGATCTCGCTGCTCTTCGGCTTTTTCCCAGCTTTATTGGTACCCTGTCACTAAACACCAACACTATACTATACTGTTTACCCCCTATACCACCGCTCCCGGAGCCCACCACAACTCTAATGAATATATTAACCCCTAAACCACCGCTCACAGACCCCGCCGCAACTAAATAAAGTGTTTAACCACTAAACCGCCGCTTCCGGAGTCCACCGCCACCTACATTATACTTATTAACCCCTAATCTGCCCCCCCATATCGCCGCCACCTATATTATACTTATTAACCCTTAATCTGCCCCCCTACACCGCTGCCACGTACATTATACTTATTAACCCCTAATCTGCCCCCCTTCATCGCCGCCACCTACATTATACTTATTAACCCCTAATCTGACCCCTCTACATCGCCGCCACCTACCTACATTTATTAACCCCTAATCTGCCGCCCCCAACGTCACCGCCACTATATTACATTTATTAACCCCAAAACCTAAGTCTAACCCTAACCCTAATCCCCCCTAATTTAAATATAATTTAAATAAATCTAAATAAATATTCCTATCATTAACTAAATTATTCCTATTTAAAACTAAATACTTACCTATAAAATAAACACTGACGGCTAGATTTAGAGTTCGGCGGTAGATGGGCTGTTAACGCCACGCGTGTTTTATGTCTAACGCACGGCATTGTTTGACTCCGGTATTTAGAGTTAATATAAGACCATCTAACGATGCTCCTAACGCGTGTATGTCACACGCGTAATCCTGCCCGCGTTAGACAGTCTCCCATAGAGAACAATGGGAAAGGCAAAAAATAGCTTTTTTCACCTAACACTCGATCTCGCGAGAAATACGCACAGCTCGGTCATATGACGCATACCACATCATGCACAACAATAACACGCCGCAAATGTCACAACATCAATCAATCAACAAAGCACACAAGCATTACACATTCACAAGCGGGGGAAGTTTTAATACTATTTATACGTGGAATACGCATATACTTTAAGATGCGGAAAATCGCACAATAACAACAAGGATTAAAAAATATATACATACACAAAAAAAAAAATCGCATTCAATATCATTATATATTATGAAAAACATACATATACAACACTTCACGAAGAACACACCATCGCAAATTCACATTTAAAAAGAATACTATTGGACAATGTTAGAGAAAACGACCACTATGACATCATCGCATTCTACACATTCCACAAATACCAACTCAAAATGAGCATGCGCAAATTAACACACCTAATACACATTGCAATAATATTAATTGCTAATAAAGCACACCTGAACACTAATTACAATGGAAATTGGGACATCATTAAACATTTACACAGGGTATATAAGCACCACACAAGCAGGGCTTCTTTGACTGTGTTGCTGGTGGGTCTTTGGAGAGTTAAGAATAGAGATTTTGCGATTTTTTGAGAGTGAGTTAGTGTTAGTGTGAGAGAGTCAGTTGGTAGTGTTAGCGTGAGAGAGTCAGTTGGTAGTGTTAGCGTGAGATAGTCACTTGGTAGTGTTAGCGTGAGAGAGTGAGTGAGTTAGTGGGAGGTAGCGGGAGTGGGAGAGAGTCTGTTAGTGGGAGCGTGAGTGAGTTAGTGGGAGTTATTAGTGATAGTTGTTAGTGTGAGCGTCAGTTAGTGGTAGTTAGTGAGCGTTAGTGGGAGTGTTTGTTATTGAGAATTAGAAGTAGTGTTAGTTAGCGAGCGAGTGATTTATCTGTACACTTAACACATTTACACGCAAACACATTCAATACATACATACACTTATCAATAACACTACATACACTCCATACCCCCTACCCCCTCATACTACACTCCATACCCCATTCCTTGTAGTCCCATTCCCTTTCATCCCATTTACTCTTATCCCATACCCCATACCCATCCCATACCCATCCCCTAGTTACATTTAGTTTACATATCCTCCTTTTAGTCTTATTCTTTTCGTTTATTTAAATACTCCTTACCCTCTTTGTTTTTTTTTACATCCCTCACACTTTAAGCACCTTTTTTGTCTTTTTAGTTCTTTATTTTGACCCCCTTTCATTTCATCACACTCACTTTTTTTTTATTATTTGGGGTTTAGTTTAGGGAGGAGATGGAGGCCAGGCAGGGGACAGGTAGAGGGGGGAGTAGAGGGAGGGGGAGAGGAACAGGGCAGGAAGGGGGGCAGGAAGGGGGGCAGGAAGCGGGGGTGGAAGCGGTGGGTGGACCCAGCCACTTGGTTCAAGATGACCAAGTGGCTGGGCCCAGTGGCGGTCAGAGTAGGGCTTCACAGTCCGGGAAACAGAGGGCATCGTCACAGGGGAAGGCCAAGGCGACTAGGGAGGCGAGGTTTACGATGGAGGAGAAGGAGGCCCTCGTAGAGGCCTATATGGCCAGGTATAGGATGCTGCAGCACCAGAAGACTACCCCGACTGACAGGAGGAGGCTCTGGAACGAGATTCGGAATGCAGTCAATGCAGTGGGTTGCCGGAACAGGGATATGGATTCCATCAAACATCGGTACCGGGACTGTAAACTTGAACTTAAAAAAAAGTTAAGCCTGGAGGCCCGACATGCCGCAGGGACCGGTGGCGGCCCTGCCCTTGAAATGGAGTACTGCAGATGGGAGGAAATGTTGCGGCCCAGCATCTCCGAGGTGGAAGTAGTCGGTATCGGAGGAATCGATACCGGGAACCTGCCACTCTCATCTGACGGTAAGCTCATTTAACAATAATTTCACATACGAATGTATTTCAATGGACACTATACGCAAACATTTACTTTCATGATTGAGGTAGCGAATACAATTTGACAAAACATTCAAATGTACTTATATTACATAATTTGATTAATTCTTGAGATATATTTTAATGAAGAAATAGCCATGCACACGGTGAAACAATCACAGGAGGCAGCTATATTCAGCTAACAATCAGAATCTTATAAACATATTTAGATATGCTTTTCAGCAAAGAATATCCAGAGAATGAAGCTAATTAGATAACAAAAGTACATTCGAAAGTTGATACTAAATGTATGCTTATAAATCATGAAAGATAAAACATTGGGTTTCATGTGTTAAGGATCCGATTAATGCTATTACGCTGTTTACACGCATTCTATTACTTAGCGGTTACATCAGTATCTAGGCTATAGGTTAGGTGTGCATTTAAACAGACTGAAAACAAACGCAAAAACATTCACATTGACCAGATATCACAAACACTGTTTAGAAAAAGCGGAAATCGTATTGATTGTTTGTTAGATTTCAAAGTGGATTAATGATTCTGCATTTGTAATTGTATCGTAAGCTAAGTCATTTAAACCTTTATTTGCAAATATGCTAATATATACATTTCTTTTTTTATTTTTTTTTTAATATACAGAGTCTGGGGACGAGGCAGCACAGCCTCCTGCATCTCCCCGGGATGAGAGTGGTGGTGAGGAATTCCCACTTCGGAGGGAAGAGGCCCCCCGTGACGAACAGCGCACGGGAGATGATCAAGAGGCCCCGGAAGCACAGGAGGATGCCGCTGAAGCCGCGGAACCCGAGGTCCCTCAAAGACCCGCACTCCGCCGTGCACGGGCACCCCGCCGTGCACGGGTTCAACAGGCACAACAAGAAGAAATAGCGGAGGTGCGGGTTCTACTGGAGTGCATAGACCAGATGCGTACCTCCCGGATAGAAAACATAGAAGGACGACGCAGAATACTTGATGGGCAGAATCAAATAATTCAAGGCCAAAACGAAATAATCAGTATACTGAATACAATACAAGAAGGACAAACAAGAATGTTCAATCTTCATCAGGAAATGTTCACATTTTTCCGGGAGGCGCATGCTGGTCTACCTCCTGTTGCTGGGCCTCTTGTTGCTGGGCCTCTTGCTGCTGGGCCATCTCCTCCTGCCGGCCCATCTCATCCTCCTCCTCAGCCATCTACTCCTCCTCCTCCTCAGCCATCTTCTCCTCCTCCTCCTCAGCCATCTTCTCCTCCTCCTCCTCAGCCATCTACTCCTCACCTTGGTCGTCCCAGTACTCTTCCTTCCACTCCTCCCACAACAGCTCCAAGGAGGACTCTTCGGAGTCGGCAGTTGCCTCTCCCAGAGCCTCAGCCCCGTGGGAAGAGGGGAAGGAAGAGGAAGTAAGTTTTTTTTTCAATCTTAAATTTTGTTTTTTGTGTAATGGATAGGTATGTGATGATGTGGTTTTCATACACTTGTGGACCACACTCTGTATATAATCGACATCTATGGGACCGGGTCCATGGAGGAAGATTCTTTGCAGAGTGTGGGTTATAAGTGTGTGAAAACCACATCATCACATACCTATCCTTGTTCATGATATTGATTGGTTTCTGTGATGTGATGTCCAAACTGTTTCCCGAATCGCTAACTAAATTACCATAACAATTATCCATGATGGCATATTACTGTTTGAATGCCAATAACACAGCTTAAAGGGACAGTCAGAAAATTATTGATTACAAAGAAAACACTGTATTACGCATTATAAAGTTTGAAACAACAAAACATGGAGAAATACATGTGTGACTTATGTGCTTACCCTTGTATCTATGACTATGAAAAATGACCACTTATTTGTTGTTCTGACATAACAACATTTTAGATATCAATGATCAATACATGGTCAATAATATGCTGTATGAGCACAAGATTTTACATATACAAATGCTATCCAAATGCCCTCTAGTGCTCAAATTGTATAATGATTACAAGCACTCTTCAAGATTTAAGAAATGAGCACACCAACCTCATAGGTTTAGATAGCAAATTTAGATAGCAAATGTTCAATTGTTGAGAAACATTTGATATCCTTGTTATTACAGAATTGACTTTTCGAATAATGTAAAAATATTTTTTTTCGAAACTGTCCCTTTAACAACATTACATATGCTAACACATTTTAAGCTTGTTGCTATATCTACATGTACTTTGTCAAAAAAAATATTTGAAAATCACATTTATATTGACGTGTTAAATAAAGTCTATTTTCTTTAAGAGACATTATTGTGTTAATATTTTATTGTAACTATTTTTATTTTAACAATGAATATGGTTTAAAGTCCTTTTAGGAGTGGGGGGGTGAAATATGCTAACAAAAATATATTTGAAGATTAAACTATGTGGATCTCATACATGATACAAAAAAACAACATTTGCATTCAAGGGACAGTATCCTATATTTTTTACATAACTGTATGTAATAGACACTACTACAAACAACAAGATTAACATATACTGATAGCAATATTAAAAAGCTTCAAACACTTGCAAATAAAATAGGGTTAGCTATATTTTAAATATAGATGAACCACCATTACAACCGTAAAACACAATACCCCATCATTAACATATGAAAAGAACCTTTACACAAACTGGACAAAGCTGGAGATGGTACTCACATGAAACTCATTGGCTTTGCGAGGAGTAAGAAAATTACTTACATTTTCTTACAACACAAGACAAAATAAACCTATTGGTTAAACAATGGACTATCTAACTAGAGACAAAATCAAATATTTTTATTTATAATGTGAGTGTCTAATGAACCTTTCATAAAATATACAACGAAATTACATTTAGAAGAAGTCGGCATCATATATTTAGCATATGATAAATGCATATTGATTACTTTATTCAAACACAATAGCGCATATTTATTAATTAGATATGTTCAACATTAAACACAACATTAATTTTTAAGAAAAAGGAACATTGTTGACAAACATATTAAACATGGACTGTAGAGATTTGCACTTGCCTAGAAATATCCTATGCATGAAAACATTTTGCTTTCGTTCGTTGATTCAACCAGACATCCAGCAAAAGAGAATGTGTTGGTCTTTATCAGCTACGGGTCAACAATGTAACATGATGCAAATAATACATATTCGCAAGCTTTTTAAAATTGCATGCAGTCACAAACGTTTTTAACGTGCACAAATATTGCGGGACTACGCAATCCAATCACACGTTTTTTTAACTTTACATGTGCCGTCTTAACATGGCGCTTCCTTGATCACGTAAGAACGCCATCCAATGAAAGGCACATTATTGATCACGTAAGAACGCCCAAAAAAAAAAGGCGCATCCTTGATCGCGTCAAAACGCAATCCAATAAAAGGCATATTCCTGATCACGTAAGAACGTCAGTCAATACAAGGAATCATTGGACAGCCTGGCAGGTGACGTCTTAAGCAACATGGCGCATCCGAGATCGCTGAAAAACCGCAGACAATACAAGGACTCAGTGACATCTTGGCATATCATTAAGAAACGTATTTATATTTTAGGAACTAGTATGTGTGTAGATTGCTATCTAGGAATGTCACCAAATTATGAATCATCTTTTCGGACTTGACTGTCCCTTGAACTATAGCTATGGTGTATATCTTTAACATTTAAAAGATACACATGAGAAATACATATGCCATTGATGTTTTAAGATATCTTTGGATTGTTGTTGAATAACAATAGTTATACATGTATTGATTAAACGTGTCATTTATTCAAGTTTAATTATGGTCAGCCTACCTATAGCCATATATGGGAGGAGATGTATTTTGTTAACATATTAGTTAACTAATATTCATCATCTACATTATTTGTATTACACACAGAGATTGATTTGGTTACACTTTGACAATAATATAGATTTGAAAATGAAATACAGGTGCTGTCAACATTACAATAAGATTGTTTATTAATAAAACTATATGTCCTTGTTCTTGTAAAAAGGACAAAAACGCTTTACAAATGGAAATACATTCATTTACAATAGTGATCAACATCACTTAAAGGGACATTATTTTGTTTTTAAAAAGAGCATACACATAGTCAATACTATTTAAATAAAATGAACACTTTACAGGGATTATATCATTGTATCAATACTCAGATCATTTGGTAAAGGTCCATCAATTCATGCAGAGTTTATAAATACACACATGGATATGAACATTTAAATATACATATATACACAAATACAAAAATATATATACATATATAAAGAAATTACTCTGCTAATCATAATCAGGCAATGATAGAGCTAAGAGAAAATAATATAAACACAAATAATAAGATTACATTGGAGATGTTAATCTTAAAGTCATTTACTATTGTCTTACATATATGATTTCATTATAACAAATAGATTTGTTAGGTCCCTTTAAGGATAAACAACATAAACTAGAGCTTGCAAAAAATAACAGGAAGAATGAGGACAAAGATTTGAGAAATAAAATTTATTTTATTAGTATGTAAGAAAACATACACAACGTTTATAAATAATCTTGTAAAAATAAGGAATATATGAGCCATATGACAAGGTAACACAGTGCATCACAGTCCATGAAGAGAGTTGCCAAGGGCCAGCATAGCCCCATTGGAGACACATGACAAGGTAACACAGTGCATCACAGTCCATGAAGAGAGTTGCCAAGGGCCAGCATAGCCCCATTGGAGACACATGACAAGGTAACACAGTGCATCACAGTCCATGAAGAGAGTTGCCAAGGGCCAACATAGCCCCATTGGAGACACATGGCAAGGTAACACAGTGCATCACAGTCCATGAAGAGAGTTGCCAAGGGCCAGCATAGCCTCATTGGAGACACATGACAAGGTAACACAGTGCATCACAGTCCATGAAGAGAGTTGCCAAGGGCCAGCATAGCCCCATTGGAGACACATGACAAGGTAACACAGTGCATCACAGTCCATGAAGAGAGTTGCCAAGGGCCAGCATAGCCCCATTGGAGACACATGACAAGGTAACACAGTGCATCACAGTCCATGAAGAGAGTTGCCAAGGGCCAGCATAGCCCCATTGGAGACACATGACAAGGTAACACAGTGCATCACAGTCCATGAAGAGAGTTGCCAAGGGCCAGCATAGCCCCATTGGAGACACATGACAAGGTAACACAGTGCATCACAGTCCATGAAGAGAGTTGCCAAGGGCCAGCATAGCCTCATTGGAGACACATGACAAGGTAACACAGTGCATCACAGTCCATGAAGAGAGTTGCCAAGGGCCAGCATAGCCCCATTGGAGACACATGACAAGGTAACACAGTGCATCACAGTCCATGAAGAGAGTTGCCAAGGGCCAGCATAGCCCCATTGGAGACACATGGCAAGGTAACACAGTGCATCACAGTCCATGAAGAGAGTTGCCAAGGGCCAGCATAGCCTCATTGGAGACACATGACAAGGTAACACAGTGCATCACAGTCCATGAAGAGAGTTGCCAAGGGCCAGCATAGCCCCATTGGAGACACATGACAAGGTAACACAGTGCATCACAGTCCATGAAGAGAGTTGCCAAGGGCCAGCATAGCCCCATTGGAGACACATGGCAAGGTAACACAGTGCATCACAGTCCATGAAGAGAGTTGCCAAGGGCCAGCATAGCCCCATTGGAGACACATGGCAAGGTAACACAGTGCATCACAGTCCATGAAGAGAGTTGCCAAGGGCCAGCATAGCCTCATTGGAGACACATGACAAGGTAACACAGTGCATCACAGTCCATGAAGAGAGTTGCCAAGGGCCAGCATAGCCCCATTGGAGACACATGACAAGGTAACACAGTGCATCACAGTCCATGAAGAGAGTTGCCAAGGGCCAGCATAGCCCCATTGGAGACACATGGCAAGGTAACACAGTGCATCACAGTCCATGAAGAGAGTTGCCAAGGGCCAGCATAGCCCCATTGGAGACACATGGCAAGGTAACACAGTGCATCACAGTCCATGAAGAGAGTTGCCAAGGGCCAGCATAGCCTCATTGGAGACACATGACAAGGTAAAAGAGTGCAACAGGCACAACAAAAAACTGATAAAAAGGCCAAATGGCAACAATATAAATACAAATTCAACATGTGGACAGAGGATTATTATCTGCCACCATGGAGCATATCCAGATCCTCCACTTACTGGTCATCCTCTTCATTGTCCTGTGCATGTCCAGCTCCAGATTCAGGCCTTGAACGTAATTGCATAATTTCACGCAGAGTCAAGTCCTGAACCCGGAGCTGGGCCTGCATGGTGTCGTTCATCCCTCTCAGGACAGCTGCGTTCCTCAACACGGCCTGCTCTACTCTTGCTATCCCTTCTAGCATGAGCCATGCTGAGTCACAGCCTAAAATAAAATAAAAATTAATATTAAGGATAATTACACAACAGAATAAAAGATTTTAATACATACATTGTCATCATAAAGACAAATAATTATTTACATCAATTATTTTTCATATATTCTTTACACATGAATTAGGTTATTCAGACAGACAGAAATCATTAAAGGCTCATGTTACTCAAACATGTTGAACCCTTTAATTGGTTTTAGATGATCCACTTATACAGCTTGAGTGTATCAAATCTTGTTAAAGGATTTACATTGTACTTACATTAGCAATTTAAAAATTCAATTTAGACTGTGGTAGGCACACATATCCTTAAACATTTTGGCATTGAGGACAAGCTGTGTAAACATAGCAACCAGAAGAAATTACATTCCCACTGGGTTAGACAAGAGATAATGTATCCACATTTGGACATAAAATTTTGTATCCAAGTAGTGGTGTTTGGTATATGTAGTGATATCCAATTAAAGGGACACTGAACCTAAATATTTAATGGACTGATTCAGATAGAGCATGACATGACAAATCTTTAGAAATTACACATATTCATTATATGTTTTAATTGTCAAGCTATATTTTGAATGCAAGAATGTTGGTTTTTATGGAAGCCAATATTTGTTGATGAACCTTGTTTGTGCATGCTGGTTGATGGATACATTCATCCAACAATAAAGAAATGATGGCCACATTTATTTTATTGTTTAAACTAATTATAGGAATAAGTTGTTTTCAATTAATATATCAAGAGAATGACGAATAATTCATAAGAGTATTCTATTATACATTGGCTTAACATTGCATGCTGGATTTGAATCACAATTTAACCAATTTAACTTCACTGTACCTTTAAGTATCTTATAAAGTGTATTTAGAATGATACTTACAGCTGTGCCTGGGAAGGACAATCTGACACCCAGGACAATGAAGGTTTAAACAGGGGGGAGGGATGGGATTGGCTCGGGGAGGGATGGGAATGGCTTGGGGAGTGGTGAGCTGCTGCTCCAGGGTAGGCCGTACAGCTGGGGAGTGGGGAGTTTGGGTCTGGGCAGCTGTACGGGCCAGAATACGGGGAGAGCGGCGAAGGGGGGTGTATGGGCGTTTTTTGGGAGGGACAGGATATGAAATATGGGAAGGGCTGGCAGTGGTCGGGGCATGGTCATGGGTTTGGTGATGGGAAGGGCTCTGGGTGTGTGCAGAGGTGTGGCCATGGTCAGGGGTGTGTGCACGGGGAGGGGTCTGTGACTGGGCAGGGGCGGAATCCAGATGACCAGAAGTGGTGGATCCATCTGAAAATGTAAAATAAATATATTAACATCTCATACATCCTGACATCAAATCAACGCATTTAAAATTGATTATGTTTTCAATATACCTCGAAGTGTGTTTGAATCTGTAAACTATTCTGAAATGAGGATATGGTATCTATATAGGCACTCAGATGAATCTCAATGACTGTCTGTACAATGTGAAACTTATTATTGTGTTTTGGCATGGAATATGCATGTGACATAATGATGGCATGAATTATATATTCTTAAAAAAATATATACAAGCAGATTTTCATGCTGCCTGATATAGAAAGGGGGCAGTAGTGTATTTGAACAGACAAATAATATTCCTTTTTAAAGGGAAAAAGCTGTAGACTTTGAATGTCTTCAATAAAATGATTTAAAAAAAAGAAACATGTTGGAAACATGATAGATATATTTCACATACCATCAGACTCCAAGGCAGCCTCTTCCTCCTCCATCCCACATGTGACATCAATCTCTGTAAAACATAACATGTTGTGTACACCTTAAGATCAGATATTATAACATATGTTACTGTTGCTCAAATACGCACATCAATGTTGCATTAAAGATATACACACACAAAGTTATGATTTACATCATTTTGATGGAGCATACAAATGACAATAGATTTGTTATTGTCAATAAATCAGAATATTAATGTATTGTTTGTCTTAATGTTAAATTCATAAAAGCATAGTACATAGAACATTTAAGATTTCTCATGTGTGTATCACTTGATGACTGTTGTTAAAAAAAAAAAATTTAAAAAAACATATGTTAGACATCTTATGAATAACAAATGTGTAGAATAATAAAGTAGAAATTATTAATCGCTCAATATAAAAAATAAATATATAATCAGAAGATAAATTCTATGATTTTTTATAATGTTATGCTTCATCGGAATCATGATCATAATATTGATTAGCAATACACCTTCAATTACATATAAATGAGTCAATGGACTTACCAGGAGACCGCAAAGGCGGCTCTATGTCACTGCTGGATTCCTGTGGGCTCCCCACACCAACTCTCTCTATGAATGATATAGATATATATTATTAAACACATTTTGGATATCACTAAATCACATCTGTCTAGAATTTTAACATTAATCAACTTTAAAATGTGAAGAATAGAGCAGTCATTACACCAGAAAATGCTTGATTGAATCAAGGGGATTCTGTAAACATATCTGTATTCAACATATGTTTAATGTCAGACTACATTAGACATCAAATTCATCTCAGATGCTGCTATTGCATATCTAAATATACCCAATGATCAATGTTCTTAACCATTTAAGGACACAGCTTTCACTTAGCTCAATTGTTTTATGACGGAATAATTCCGTCATATGTCCTTAAGAAGTTACAAGAATACACACAAACCACATATTGAGGAGCATCTGTTGACAAATCTAAACAAACATGTGTCACATCGAGCCATTTTTTCAATGTACAGTAATCTTGTTTAGGACACAACACATATTTATCACAATACATAACAAACTTTATTATTACAAATATGTAATCATGGTGCTGTTAGAGTATGCAGATATATATAAAGTAACTCCAACAGATAATTAGATTTATATATCAATAGTTTTTAATAAAAATAATGTAATGATGAATGAATCTATTTTGTCTTAAAGGGACACTGACATGATTAATTTAAATAATTGATTTCTATGTTCAAACTGTAAAAAATGATTTAACATTGACTCCTATTATAATTCGAATGTTGTTCGATATTAATCTTAAAGGCAGATAAGGAATATTGGATTCAATAAATATTGTTTGTTGAAGGTATCCACCAATCATCAATATAAACCCAGGTTGGTCAACAAATATTTAGATGCACATAAACGTACTTTATTTATTTTAAAATACATTTAGCAATAGAATATGTCACATATGATGATAGTATTATATTTTATGTTTATTAATATTGCATACTGTATGTGAAAGACAATATTAATAATTGTAGTTCAGTATCCCTTTAATCTAAAATTAAATAGATTCCACAATGTTGTTGTTTGTTAATGAATTATCTACTCCATATGTTGATGTAATGAATGGTATTGAGCATGCAATTAAAATCAAATATGTTATTTAAGTATATCCGAATAATTATATAATTTTCATCTATTAAATAGACATTACATATAAATATAGAACAATGTGTATTTAGTATGTAATGTTCATTCCATGTTTCTAAGACAAATGTCAATTAAAATGAGACATACCATACTGTGACAAGCCCTGGCTTGAGGATCCAGCAGCCACATCCATATCTGTAATATATTAAATGAGGATTGCATATCATTAATACTAATCATGCCATGTTTAAAATATTTACATTAATAACAAATCAATAGAAAAATATTAATCCTTTGGTAGTCCCATGAGTTAATAGTTTCCGCAATTAAATGAATGATAAATATATCCTGGACTCTTATTTTCAATCAGTTGTGTTGTTTACTGTATCTTTAAGAATATATGCTTGTTATTACATAATCATCAATTGATGGCCATATGTTATAATTTATTAGTATTATTCGTTTTTTATTAGATATAATATTTAAAATAAGAATACTGTATTCTTCACTAATCTAAGATTTTCCATTTAATTTTTAACAACATGTATAAAGCAATGCCACTTTCCGCAAACCCATGTTAACGTGGATGAGAAATGCCATTTTCGCGATCATTGCGCAATGATTCCAAGCGGAATTACGCATCCGTCATTTGACCAACATGTATAAAGCAATGCCACTTTCCGCAAACCCATGTTAACGTGGATGCGAAATTAGATTTCCGCTCTGTGACGCATATTCTGTAGAGCGCAATAAACATCATTCCAATTTCATGTATCACTAATGTAAAATCAGATATCTAAACATCATATGTAGTGTATGTTGTGAGATCTGTATAGGTTTAGTATCTGACTAAATACACATTTTGGATTTTTAACATTATAAATATTATATGAAGTTGGATAATTACCTGGTTCAGATTCTCTATCGGGTCCTCCCAGGCCACCGGACGGAGAAGCATCTGCCCTGTCCCCCGCGTCAGGACTTTCAGATCCCGCAGCTGGGAGGGAAGAAGAGGAGGCCGAGGATGGCGAGGATCTAAATCTTTTGGGGACCCGGAGATTGAGGAGCTCGCATAAAGTCACCTCATAAGGGAGTAGGTACAGTTTCCGCGGGGCCTTTCTTTGGCCCCCTCTTTTACGGGCTTGTACCCAGTCCCTTATGAGGTTGACTTTTTTCGATAAACGCAACCTCATATCTCCGAATCTCCTCATGATCTGATCCTGGGTCCTCTGGACGTCACACACCAATCTAACCGCATTGGTGATAGACTCCCAGAGGGCCTTCTTAACAGGCGCATCTGTCGAGCTCCTCTTGTTCCCAAACAGCTGGGGATAAAAGTCCTTGACGGCGTGGACCAGTGCAGCGCTCTCCTCCTTGGTGAACCTGGGAACTGACATGCCTGCTCGGTTGGCTACTAAATATATTATAATAATATTAATATATAAGACTGCCTGCAGGCATTAGAGAACTGACAAAGATGGCAACGTGTAATGGACTTTTATATGGTGAAGTAAACATGAGATGCACCATGGGACAATTTATCTGTACATCTGATTGGATAAAAGTTTGAAATATTGTTATAATGTCTGTGAGACCATCCTGACTCAAGTTGTGTTTGTGTGATGAACTCTGATTGGCCGTTCCTTAATGTTTCATATCTTAGTAACTTCCTTACACATACCGCTTGGTGGTGCTGTAACTTCATTTTTCATGTAGACTTATTTGTAACTCATGGGCCTGTCATGCGGATATGTGTGACGCAGATTTAATATCCGTGATCCGTGAAATATTAATGATTAAATACTCTTTAAAATCTCATCCTGTCACATTATTAATGTTGTAGACATTTCTCGGTTTAATAACGGTCTGTTTCTTTAATACAAATACACATTTAATATTGTATGTCTTTATTGTTCTTTAAATAAATTGATTGTGAAGTATTGACATTGCTCTATTAAATGTATTTATAATGCACATTGATTGTGTGCTATTGCGTGACATTACACTAATGTTTAAATATGCTAATCTGGTGTTTGAAGATGCGTTTCCCACGCAATATTTATTAATGTTAAAATTCCGGGAAGAATGTCAGTAACTTTGATAATCTGTTTATAAATGTTAAACTACAGCTTTGTTATTCGCAAATAAACCTCGAGCTTGTATTTCTCTGAAGTGCTCATATATGTTATTGTGCAATGGCGTCTTTAGTTTTAAAGAGACATTACAAACAATTGTATCAAATGATCTGTAGAGATAGAAGATTGTTTAGACTTTAAAATGTAAATCATTTTCTCTTAGTATTTATATATCCTCAACATAAGAAATTTAAATGCACATGGTTGAGCCAATCACATAAGGCATCTCTGTGCATCCACCAATCTTCATCTACTGAGCCTATCTCGATATGCTTTTCAAGCAAAGTATGTCAAGATAGGAAGAGAAGTAAATACACTATTTCAAGCTCTTAAAGGGACACTGTCCAAACAAATTTACCATTGGTGATTGAGCATTAAATGTTAATCAACTTTATTATTTAATACGATTATCAAATGTTAAGTTATCTTGTTATGTTTCTTTGAAAATCAATAATGATATTTTATATTACGGACAATTGTTTAATAAAAACCTGGGTTGTCCTTGACGATTGTTGCATCAATTATTCCAAACAATCAAGTTCTGTCCAGAGTACTGAAGCAAATAAATTAGCTATTTACTGCCTTATTTCTAAAGTAATGATAGCAACATCACAATGAGCATTCATAATATGAGACAAGTTTTAAAGTTGATTAAAATAGAATACTCATTCAGAATGTATAAATCATTGTTTTTTTAAATGGCTACCTTTAAGTATATTTTGAGTTCATGTCCCTTTAAATAAACATTTCACAATAATGCTTAATATATCATAAACCTAGGCACCTTCCTTTTGCTAAATGAGTCTAACATATGAGTAAAGCAAATTTAGATTAACTTCTAGATTGTTTTACACACTGACTGAAATATATTTATTAAATGAGGTATTTTTTAGCCTTCAGCGTAGAGGGACATTAAGCTATATGTTATGTATGCATTTTGTATCATAATCTTATATTTGACCAACTTAATATGTTTTGTTATTCAATCATTATATTGTAATTATATATATTCGTGGATTAAATACATCTCTACATAGGCTATTTTGATGCTGATTGTTGTTTGCATATAGATGCCTTATATCATTCACTAAGATATGTGCATTTATTTTTATTTTAACAAGTATATTTAAAGACTGAATGTAATTCTATAGTACATTCTAAATATGTTTAAATTCTTGTATGATATTTGTAACAATGTATACAAAATATACATTTTGAATGACCCCTTTAAGGACCCAAACATATTGTATTTTTATTTAACATTGACAAAATAAACTAAAGGGGAAATTACATTCTATATAGATATTTGATGTCTAACCCAAGAGGTAAGATTGTAATAAATACATAATATTACTAAGTATAGTTAAATGACTCCACTAGAAAATTACATAGATTAACCTGGCATCCAATAACTAATTATTAAAAATTATAAAGTTAAATGACCTACCATTTATAAATGTAATAATTGTAAAATATTTTCTAATAATGTTTTGAGATACCTAAGGAAGATACATGATCTTATACAATTCTTTTTACATTCAACAACACTGTCACTTTCATGTAATTGAACCACTTCACCTTATTAAATGTTAAAACAATCATAATATTAATACATATCCTAAATATTTTTAATATATACTTTTTCAATATAAAAGCATTGAAGAATATGACTCCCCAATTAATGTTAAAATATATCTTTTAATATTCTCTGAAGAATTTTATTTTCTACTATTAATGCATTATTTTCTCTTATGCATGTGCTTGTCAAATAGCCAACTACCAGTCATGGGAGTCCAAGTTTTATTTATTTACAGATTATATTGATATATATTAGAATCTGCTAAAAAAAAAATATATATTTAATAGAAAATAAATAAATATTCCATGAAGTCATCAGATGCCAATCTGAAATGACAAATAATAAAAATGGAACAAAGTTAATACACACGTTGTAAAATATTCATAAAATACATTTAAAATCATATGGTGTCTATGCTCTAACTTTGATCAACATTTTTTAAAGATAATCATTACATTCATTTTAAATTAATGAAATACATACACCATTATATTGTTGATTAAAAATAATATTTAAATTTCAAAAATTAAATTTATACATAATAATGTATATCACATGTAAACAATATATGTATGCTGAACATAAATGTAATATTTCATGTCCATTCAAATACCTCTATATCAACTATAATATGTATTCCTTTTTCTGATTGTGATCCCTAAATATCTAATTAAGAACTAAATATGACTAATGTATGTAAGCTACTAATATTCTACAGTCTTCACTAGCATGCATTGGTACACCAACCTGGACAATGCATGGTCTTTGAATGTCAATTCAGGGGTAAACAGTTGATCTTCAATAGGTGTCTTATTCATCAGTTCATTAAATAGAGGACTGGGAAATACCATCTAAAAAAGTAAAATCATCTAAGTGTCTGATTGTGATCCCTAAATATCTAATTAAGAACTAAATATGACTAATGTATGTAAGCTACTAATATTCTACAGTCTTCACTAGCATGCATTGGTACACCAACCTGGACAATGCATGGTCTTTGAATGTCAATTCAGGGGTAAACAGTTGATCTTCAATAGGTGTCTTATTCATCAGTTCATTAAATAGAGGACTGGGAAATACCATCTAAAAAAGTAAAATCATCTAAGTGTCTGATTGTGATCCCTAAATATCTAATTAAGAACTAAATATGACTAATGTATGTAAGCTACTAATATTCTACAGTCTTCACTAGCATGCATTGGTACACCAACCTGGACAATGCATGGTCTTTGAATGTCAATTCAGGGGTAAACAGTTGATCTTCAATAGGTGTCTTATTCATCAGTTCATTAAATAGAGGACTGGGAAATACCATCTAAAAAAGTAAAATCATCTAAGTGTCTGATTGTGATCCCTAAATATCTAATTAAGAACTAAATATGACTAATGTATGTAAGCTACTAATATTCTACAGTCTTCACTAGCATGCATTGGTACACCAACCTGGACAATGCATGGTCTTTGAATGTCAATTCAGGGGTAAACAGTTGATCTTCAATAGGTGTCTTATTCATCAGTTCATTAAATAGAGGACTGGGAAATACCATCTACAAAATAGAAAATCATCTAAGTGTCTCCAATAGGATGTCTCCACAGCCTTATTCTATCAAATAGTTTGCACTTACCATGTGAACATGTCTTTGTATGGTTTTCAAGGTCAGCAGAATTTAAATATGCCAGACATGATCCCATTGGTATACTTCAATTTCAATCTTGGCTTTTTCCCCACTGTCAGTCTTGGAAATCTTCACTGTCAGGCTTCAAATTGTTCCCTTTCAGTCTTTATATTAAGTCATCTCCCTAATGTAAGAAATTATATATAAAGATTTCATACAAGTGTGTGAATCAGTTCTGTACCCCTCTCCCACCCCCCATTTCATAATAAATATCTATCACTAGCTTACTAAGCCTGTGTATGAACCTGTGTTATTTTCTATCAAGTGTGAAGATGAGTCATATTGAGCAGAACAAACCTCTGTGTGACATTGAACCATAGTCATTCTAGAGTATCCCTTTCTGATTATGTACATAAGTAATGTGTAAACAAAGTTATATTTTTAAAAATTTATGCCATATTATGTATTTGTGTACAAATCATGCCAGCAACAGTCCATACATTTCTACTTACCATCTGATGTCCTCTATAAAAACCAGGTGGCAAAGACTCGCTATAGGACCCAATGCCCAGAGCATCACCTATATTATGAGAAATAAATATTATTATAACATTTTATCAATACTAACATGTTTGCACAATTCTCTACTTGTCATTTCCCTAGAGTTCACATCTATTGAAAATACTCCAGTGTAACTTCTATTATTTACCGTCTAAAGTGGCGGTTGATGACGTCTGCTCTGACATCAAGTCCCTCGTCCTGGAATTCCCCCTCTAGAACAGGATCATCCTCCTCATCTCTGAGGAGGTCTCTGTCCACCGGGACGGCCTGCAGCATCCCAGCCCGCTGTGCAATATTATGCAGGACGCTACAGGCTACAACGATCTTAGCCACCTTCTTTGGGTTGTACTGGAGTGCTCCTCCAGAACGGTCCAGGCACCTGAATCTCATCTTCAGGAGCCCGAACATCCTTTCAACCACCGCCCTGGTTCTCTTATGAGCCCTATTGTAGCGCTCCTCAGACACATCAGTTGGGCTACGCAAGGGGGTAATGAGCCAAGGCCGGCTCATGTACCCAGAATCACCTATAAATTTAGAACAGAACATAATTCAAACAGAATACTTAAACTAGTATATTGTTGTATAAATATATTTTTTAAAAACCATAATCCATATTAAAAGTTGTCAGAAACATAAAAAAAAAAAAAATATTATATCTAAATCTGTATCTAGCCATTTCATCGAAGACATGCTACATATGCGTATTTCTCCTAAACCAAACCTTGTGTAAAATGCTAACTACATGTTTACATTGCATTCTCTATATGAACACTTAAGGTAAGACATGCTACATATCTGCATTTCAATAAAACTAGACATTAGCAGAAATAGACAATGACAGGGTTAAATTGAATGAGATAATATCTTGCCATTTCATCTAAGACATGCTACATATGCGTATTTCTCCTAAACCAAACCTTGTGTAAAATGCTAACTACATGTTTACATTGCATTCTCTATATGAACACTTAAGGTAAGACATGCTACATATCTGCTTTTCAATAAAAATAGACATTAGCAGAAAAATACAATGACAGGGTTAAATTGCATGAGATAATATCTTGCCATTTCATCTAAGACATGCTACATATGCGTATTTCTCCTAAACCAAACCTTGTGTAAAATGCTAACTACATGTTTACATTGCATTCTCTATATGAACACTTAAGGTAAGACATGCTACATATCTGCATTTCAATAAAAATAGACATTAGCAGAAAAAGACAATGACAGGGTTAAATTGCATGAGATAATATATTGCCATTTCATCTAAGACATGCTACATATGCGTATTTCTCCTAAAACAAACCTTGTGTAAAATGCTAACTACATGTTTACATTGCATTCTCTATCTGAACACTTAAGGTAAGACATGCTACATATCTGCATTTCAATAAAAATAGACATTAGCGTCGGTAAATAACAAATGGTTAAATTTAATCCTATAGCTGAACATGACGCTAACAGTTAAAAAATACAGGGGCAATTGTCAAAATAATTAACCATGTTGTGCACAAATACTCACCAACGAGATAACCAGGGGGCATTTGTCTTTCCTCAAACTGTCTCCACAGGGACGACAGAGAGAGGATGCGGGCATCATGACAAGCACCTCCAAAATTCGCATACACATGCATAATCCTCATCCGTGCGTCACAAACATACTGCACGTTGAGGCTATGAAAATGTTTGCGATTTCTGAAGGGCAAGTCATCAATTGGAGCACGCAGCGCAATGTGGGTACAATCAATGGCTCCCAAGACATTGGGCAATTGAGCAATATCAAAGAATTCCCGCTTCAGGCGCCTCCAATCACCATCATTCTGTGGGAATCCTATGTATTGCTTACTGATACGTACCATGGCGTTCAGAAAGTTATCAAACACCCCAGAGAATGTACCTTGAGCCAGGCCATGCATGTACAGTTCTCCGGATTGAAAACTCCCGGAGGCCAGGACGTATAGACAGCTTAGCATCTTACTCATGGGGGGAACAGCAGTCCTTATTTGTATACGTGGCTCCAAATGAGGTTTAAGAAGCTCGTAAAGGCCAATGAGCTGTTCGCGATCGAGCCGATACTTATCAAAAACCTCAAAGTCACTCATGTTTTCCAAGGTGGGTCTCACCCTGTAGACACGAGGACCTCGAACCAGACGACCCCTTCGTCTCGGTCTGAGCCGCCGAGGCTGCCTGATTCGACCAACAGCTAGTTCGCCAATAGCACCACCAGCAGCGTCTACCATGTCATCGTCATCCATCTTTCAAAACAGCGTAACAAGGTAAGCACTTGATCTGATGTGGATCACAAGTGATGCATTGGCCATGTTGTTTGGGGGATTTATAGTACAATTAGTCCAATGGTAGTGAGTTTGTAATGATTGCTGATTGTATTCACCTCCTTGTATGTGAGCGGCGCGAATGCTTTCACAGTGGGCGTTTATTTGTTGTTTGCTGAAATGTTAGTTTCAAACAATGATTCTCAATGTGAAAGTGTCAAATATCACACATACAGTGCATGTTTGTAATGTTTGTTCATATGCGTAATCAATATTTCCTAAACGCGATGTTATAGTAACAAGCACACGTCCAGGCTAACATGAATGAAAGTGCATAGTTGTGTATAATGTGCATCGAATGTGATCGATCAATGTTGCTGCAATATTGTTTGTAAATGATAAAGGAACATCTGCCATCTGTAGGATTGTATATATAAGTTATTGCCGAGCTGTCAATATTGTATGCGTCCCTTTAAAATCGCAATAATAATTCAGAACTTCCCGTCTGCCATCTGTAGTATTATATATATAAGTGATTGCCGAGCTGTCAATATTGTACGCGTCCCTTTAAAATCGCAATAATAATTCCGAACTTCCCGTCTGCCATCTGTAGTATTGTATATATAAGTGATTGCCGAGCTGTAATATATTGTACGCGTCCCTTTCAAATCGCAATAATAATTCCGAAATTCCCGTCTGCCATCTGTAGTATTGTATATATAAGTGATTGCCGAGCTGTCAATATTGTATGCGTCCCTTTCAAATGGCACTAATACTGAATAACTTCCGGCTGTCATCTGTAGTATTGTATATATAAGTGATTGCCGAGATGTCAATATTGTATGCGTCCCTTTCAAATGGCACTAATACTGAATAACTTCCGGCTGTCATCTGTAGTATTGTATATATAAGTGATTGCCGAGATGTGAATATTGTACGCGTCCCTTTCAAATCGCACTAATACTGAATAACTTCCGGCTGTCATCTGTAGTATTGTATATATAAGTGATTGCCGAGATGTGAATATTGTACGCGTCCCTTTCAAATCGCACTAATACTGAATAACTTCCGGCTGTCATCTGTAGTATTGTATATATAAGTGATTGCCGAGATGTGAATATTGTACGCGTCCCTTTAAAATCGCAATAATAATTCCGAACTTCCCGTCTGTCATCTGTAGTATTATATATATAAGTGATTTTCGATCTGACGATATTGTATGCGTCCCATAAAAATTGCACGAATACTGAATAACTTCCGGCTGCCATCTGTAGTATTATATATATAATTGATGTGCGATCTGACAATATTTCTGAATTGTCCCATTGAAATCTCCATAATAATGCTGTTCAAAAGTGTGTTTTACGTATATGTTGTATTGTAGTATTGAGTGTTAAAGTTCCTAAAGGGGCGGTACAGTGGTGAATCTGTGATGTGTATGGTTGAATCTTGTAATGACGTCATGATATTATTAACCTGCCTATGTAGTTGTGAAATCCTCATTGTGTTGTTGTATTGTGCTACATTGTTATTGTGTGCTGAATAAAATCTAAATGTGTGCTTTGTGGTTGCGTGATGGGTGATGCGTGTTATGTACATGTACGTATATATTGTGATTGTGTCCCACATATGCTGACTTCTATATAGCGGTCTGGCATTGTTGTTCCTTCCCATAAAGTGACATCTGTAATCTGGTGTAATGATGTTCTTGTTGTAGGTAATTCCTAATGGTTTCTGGTGATGGAATCATGATGTTAAAAGTACAGTAAAATCCATATGTTGTGTTTTGTGATTCCTCGAGAGAATGTAATGTGTTTTTCCCCCATCATTTGAATGCACATGTATGAGTGAATGTTAAAAGTAATGTATGTGCATCCATGAGTGATCATGTGTTAAGCCTATGTAGATATGCAGTTGCTGCAAGCATATGAGTTGAATAACAGAAATGCAATAATAAAGGTAAATGAGAGATGTTTCCCATTGTGTAGTGTTTGTGAATCCAGAAATGTGTATTGAATTTTATTTTAATTGTAAATGTAATTTTATTGAAATAATAATGTGTTACTAGTGATGGGGATTTGTAGTTGATGTAATCTAAAAGTGTTAAAAATATTTATGGTGTGGTGAATATTTAATATTAAAAAACATAAATCCACCATAGGGAAATAGTCATTTCTTGATCTATTTATCATAGCTGGGTCTAACGCATAAAAGCATGTATTTTCTAGCGCTGGTATTTGGAGTTTTTCCGTCTACGCTATTTGCGTGCGTTAGGGAAATGAGGGTTTCGCGTGCACGAGCACGTCTTCCCAATAGAAGTCAATGGAGGCTCCAAAGATTTCTATATTTTTTTTTCTAAGACTGGTTTTCCTCGTAAAGTGAGTGACGTCATGAGCTTGTGTGAAAAAGTAACTAAATCGTGTTCTTTTTGTAATAAATAAATATTTTGTGTATGTAATGTGGTGTATATTGTTTGTATGCATCGATGAGTGTATGTTTGTGATAATGTTATTCGTTAGATGTAGGTATATGAGGGTCTTTTCCCGTATGTCCATGTAAGTCAATGGGAAAATGGATTTGTGTGGATTTTTTTCAAACACCCGAGATCTCGCAACTTTAATCCTTTGTATTTTAAAGAAAAAATAAAAATTCAGAAAAATAAAGATAGTGTTGTGTTTGTATGAGTGTAAGTGTACTTTGTGTAATATTTGTTTTGTGATTCGTGGATGTTTTTTTGTGCGGTATATGTTTACTACTGGGTCTGAGGTGGCGGTAGAAAGTTGAGCGTTAGGTGTATTTTGAGTCGCGGTAAATAAACTCTAAATACCGGAGTGCGTAAAAAACCCGCGTTAGGAGCCTCTAACGCTGGTTTTGACGGCTACCGCCGAACTCTAAATCTAGGCCTAAGCTAGCTACAATTTAACTAATAGTTACATTGTATCTAGCTTAGGGTTTATTTTTATTTCACAGGCAAGTTTGTATTTATTTTAACTAGGTAGAATAGTTATTAAATAGTTATTAACTATTTAATAACTACCTAGCTAAAATAAATACAAATATACCTGTAAAATAAAACCTAACCGAAGTTACAATTACACCTAACACTACACTATAATTAAATAAATTCCCTAAACTAAATACAATTAAATACAATTACATACAATTATCTAAAGTACAAAAACCCCCCACTAAATTACAGAAAATAATAAACAAATTAAAAGATTTTTAAACTAATTACACCTAATCTAAACCCCCTAACAAAATAAAAAAGCCCCCCCAAAATAAAAAAAGCCCTACCCTACACTAAATTACAAATAGCCCTTAAAAGGGCATTTTGCAGGGCATTGCCCCAGAGTAATCAGCTTTTTTACCTGTAAAAAAAAATTACAACCCCCCCAACAATAAAACCCACCACCCACACAACCAACCCTACTCTAAAACCCACCCAATACCTCCTTAAAAAAACACTAACCCCTTGAAGATCACCTTACCCTGAGAAGTCTTCACCCAACCGGGCTGAAGCCCTCAACGAATCCGGCAGAAGTGGTCCTCCAGATGAGCAGAAGTGGTGCTCCAGACGGGCAGAAGTCTTCATCCAGATGGCATCTTCTATCTTCATCCATCCTGCAGGGAGCGGGTCCATCTTCAAGACATCCGACACGGAGCATCCTCTTCTGACGTTTTCTTCTTTTTGAATGAAGATAACTTTAAGTGACGTCATCCAAGATGGCGATTGGCTGATAGTATTCTATCAGCCAATCGGAATTAAGGTAGAAAAAATCCTATTGGCTGATGCAATCAGCCAATAGGATTGAGCTTGCATTCTATTGGCTGTTCCAATCAGCCAATAGAAAGCGAGCTCAATCCTATTGGCTAATTGGATCAGCCAAAAGGATTGAAGTTCAATCCTATTGGCTGATTGCATCAGTCAATAGGATTTTTTCTACCTTAATTCTGATTGGCTGATAGAATTCTATCAGCCAATCGGAATCTAAGGGACGCCATCTTGGATGACGTCACTTAAAAGAATTGTCATTTAATAAGAAGACTTCGATGGAAGAGGATGCTCTGCGTCGGATGTCTTGAAGATGGACCCGCTCCGCGCCGGATGAATGAAGAAAGAAGATGCCATCTGGATGAAGAATTCTGCCTGTCTGGAGGACCACTTTGCCCGGCTTGAAAGAAGACTTCTCCTGGCTTCGTTGAGGACTTTAGCCCGGCTTGGATGAAGACTTCTCCCGGTAAGTCGATCTTCAGGGGGTTAGTGTTAGGTTTTTTTAAGGGTGTATTGGGTGGGTTTTATTTTAGGTTAGGGACTTTGGGCTTGCAAAAGAACTAAATGCCCATCCAAATGCCCTTTTTAGGGCAATGGGGAGCTTAGGTTTTTTTAGTTAGTATTTTATTTGGGGGGTTGGTTGTGTGGGTGGTTTTACTGTTGGGGGATTGTTTGTATTTTTTTCAGGTAAAAGAGCTGATTACTTTGGGGCAATGCCCCGCAAAAGGCCCTTTTAAGGGCTATTGGTAGTTTAGTTTAGGCTAGGTTTTTTTTTTATTTTGATAGGGCTATTAGATTAGGTTAATTAGTTTAAATATCTTGTAATTTGTTTATTATTTTCTGTAATTTAGTGTTGTTTTTTTTGGACTTTAGATAATTTAATTTAATTGATTTAATTGTTAATTTAGTTAATTTATTTAATTATAGTGTAGTGTTAGGTGTTAGTGTAACTTAGGTTAGGTTTTATTTTACAGGTATTTTTGTATTTATTTTAGCTAGGTAGTTATTATTAAATAGTTAATAACTATTTAATAACTATTATACCTAGTTAAAATAAATAAAAAATTGCATGTAAAATAAAAATAAACCCTAAACTAGCTACAATGTAACTATTAGTTATATTGTAGCTAGCTTAGGGTTTATTTTATAGGTAAGTATTTAGTTCTAAATAGCAATAATTTAGTTAATGATAGGAATTTTATTTAGACTTATTTAAATTATATTTAAGTTAGGGGATGTTAGGGTTAGGGTTAGACTTAGATTTAGGGGTTACTAACTTTAATAAAGCAGTGGCAACGTTGGGGGTTAATAAATGTAGGTAGGTGGCGACGATGTTAGGGATGGCAGATTAGGGGTTAATAATATTTAACTAATGTTTGCAAGGCGGGAGTGCAGCGGTTTAGGGGTTAATATGTTTATTATAGTGGTGGTGACGTTGGGGGTGGCAGATTAGGGGCTAATAAGTGTAGGTAGGTGGTGGCGACATTGGGGGTAGCAGAATAGGGATTAATAAATATAATGTAGGTGGCGGCGGTGTCCGGAGTGGCAGATTAGAGGTTAATAAATATAATGCAGGTGTCAGCGATGTCGGGGGTGGCAGATTAGGGTTAATAAGTGTAAGATTAGGGGTGTTTAGACTCGGGGTTCATGTTAGGGTGTTAGGTGTAGACATAACTTTTGTTTCCCCATAGGAATCAATGGGGCTGTGTTAAGGAGTTTTACGCTGCTTTTTTGCAGGTGTTAGACTTTTTCTCAGCCGGCTCTCCCCGTTGATTCCTATGGGGAAATCATGAACGAGCACGTACGACCAGCTCACCGCTGACTTAAGCAGCGCTGGTATTGAAGTGCGGTAAGGAGCTCAATTTTGCTCAATGCTCGCTTCTTGCCTTTTAACGACAGGTTTCTGAAAACTCTTTATACCAGCGCTGCCTGTAAGTGAGCAGTGAGGGAAAACTGCTCGTTAGCACCGCATAGCCTCTATCGAAAAACTTGTAATCTAGCCGATTGTTACCAATGCACCAGAGAACTCTAGGTAAGATATGTAAATTAGATATACAATCTTGCTTCCACTACTGTGGTTAAAACTTGTGTGGGTGGTGGGTTTTACTGTTGGGGGGGTTGTGTGTATTTCTTTTTACAGGTAAAAGAGCTGATTTCTTGGGGGCAATGCCCCGCAAAAAGCCCTTTTAAGGGCTATTGGTAGTTTAGGTTAGGCTAGGTTTTTTTTTATTTTGGGTCGGCTTTTTTTATTTTGATAGGGCTATTAGATTAGGTGTAATTAGTTTAAAGATCTTGTAATTTGTTTTTTATTTTCTGTAATTGTGTGTTTGTTTGTTTGTTTTTTGTAAATTAGCTAATTGTTTTTGATTTGTTTAATTGTATTTCATATAGGTAATTGATTTAATTTTAGTGTAGTGTTAGGTGTTACTGTAACTTAGGTTAGATTTTATTTTACAGTTCAATTTGTATTTATTTTAGCTAGGTAGTTATTAAATAGTTAATAACTATTTAGTAACTAGTCTACCTAGTTAAAATAAATACTAACGTGCCTGTAAAATACAAAATAAAAAATAAGCTAGATACAATGTAACTATTAGTTATATTGTAGCTAGCTTAGGGTTTATTTTACAGGTAAGTATTTAGTTTTAAATAGGAATAATTTAGTTAATGATAGTAATTTTATTTAGATTTATTGAAATTATATTTAAGTTGGGTGGTTTGCGTTAGGGTTAGACTTTAGGAGTTTAGGAGTTAATACATTTAGTATAGTGGCAGCGACGTTGGGGGCGGCATATTAGGGGTTAATAAATGTAGGTAGGTTGTGGCGACATTGGGGGAAGGAGATTAGGGGTTAATAAATATAATGTAGGTGTTAGCGATGTTGGGGGCAGCAGATTAGGGGTTAATAAGTATAATGTAGGTGTCGGCGATGTCCGGAGCGGCAGATTAGGGGTTAATAAATATAATGTAGGTGTCGGCGATGTTGGGGACGGCAGATTAGGGGTTAATAAGTGTAAGGTTAGGGGTGTTTAGACTCTGGGTTCATGTTAGGGTGTTAGGTGTAAACATAAAATGTGTTTCCCCATATAAATCAATGGGGCTGCATTACTGAGTTTTACACTGCTTTTTGGCAGGTGTTAGACTTTTTCTCAGATGGCTCTCTTAATTGATGTCTATGGGGAAATCGTGCAGGAGCACGTATAACCAGCTCACCGCTCACTTAAGCAGCGCTGGTATTGGAGTGCAGTGTGGAGCTCAATTTTGCTCTACGCTCACTTCTTGCCTGTTAACGCCAGGTTGATGAAAACCCGTAATACCAGAGCTGCAGGTAAGTGAGCGGTGAGAATAATGTGCAAGTTAGCAACGCACCCCTCATAACGCAAAACTCGTAATCTAGTCGTAAGTTACTTTAAATTTGTTTTGCTTTTTTTTGCTTAAAACTATACATTTTTAAAGCAACCTATGGGTAAACAGTAACATATCAGAGAAATACTTGCGTCCATACATGAAATGCATCTTTAAAGGGACAGTACGCTGTAAAATTGTTTTTATATTAATGTATTTTCAATGATTTGTTATACCACCTGCAGAGTATAAAATGTATGAGAAATTGCATTTTCAGGTTTATTTGTGTATATGAAGTATCTGGTTTTGTGCTTTTAAACCACAGCCTATTACAATGGGTTGAGCTTCAGGTAATATCAGATCTCATTTTCTCATTATGTTATCACTTAGTGTACACACAATTGCTTTCTTGTCTTATATTTGTCTGGAAAACTAAAGTTCAATTTATGGAGAGAACAATGGAAAATTATTATTTTATTACTTAACTATACTGCAACCCACTGGCAGTGTAATTTCTTCTGCTGGCTGTGTTTACATATGCCTAGATTTAGAGGTTGGCGTTAGCCGTCAAAACCAGCGTTAGATGCTCCTAACGCTGATTTTTACTGCCCGCTGGTATTTAGAGTCAGTCATGAAAGGGTCTAACGCTCACTTTCCAGCCACGACTTTTCCATACCGCAGATCCCCCTACACCATTTGCGTATCCTATCTTTTCAATGGGATCTTTCTAACGCCGGTATTTAGAGTCGTGGCTGAAGTGAGCGTTAGAAATCTAACGACAAAACTCCAGCCGCAGAAAAAAGCCAGGAGTTAAGAGCTTTCTGGGCTAATGCCGGTTCATAAAGCTCTTAACTACTGTGCTCTAAAGTACACTTACACTAACACCCATAAACTACCTATGTACCCCTAAACCGAGGCCCCCCCCACATCGCTTCCACTCTATTAAAAAATTTTAACCCCTAATCTGCCGACCGCACACCGCCGCCACCTACGTTATCCCTATGTACCCCTAATCTGCTGCCCCTAACACCGCCGACCCCTATATTATATTTATTAACCCCTAATCTGCCGCCCCCAACGTCGCCGCCACCTACCTACAATTATTAACTCCTAATCTGCCGACCGGACCTCACCGCTACTATAATAAAGTTATTAACCCCTAATCCGCCTCACTCCCGCCTCACTAACACTATAATAAATAGTATTAACCCCTAATCTGCCCTCCCTAACATCGCCCACACCTAACTTCAAGTATTAACCCCTAATCTGCCGACCGGACCTCACCGCTTCTCTAATAAATGTATTAACCCCTAAAGCTAAGTCTAACCTTAACACTAACACCCCTCTAAGTTAAATATAATTTAAATCTAATGAAATAAATTAACTCTTATTAAATAACTTATTCCTATTTAAAGCTAAATACTTACCTGTAAAATAAACCCTAATATAACTACAATATAAATTATAATTATATTGCAGCTATTTTAGGATTAATATTTATTTTACAGGCAACTTTGTATTTATTTTAACCAGGTACAATAGCTATTAAATAGTTAATAACTATTTAATAGCTACCTAGTTAAAATAATTACAAAATTACCTGTAAAATAAATCCTAACCTAAGTTACAATTAAACCTAACACTACACTATCAATAAATTAATTAAATAAAATACCTACAATTACCTACAATTATACCTAACACTACACTATCAATAAATTAATTACATAAAATACCTACAAATAAATACAATTAAATAAAGTGAAGACGACTCAATAAAAAAATATTTACAAACATTAGAAAAATATTACAACAATTTTAAACTAATTACACCTACTCTAAGCCCCCTAATAAAATAACAAAGACCCCCAAAATAAAAAAAAATGCCCTACCCTATTCTAAAGTTCAAAGCTCTTTTACCTTACCAGCCCTTAAAAGGGCCTTTTGTGGGGCATGCCCCAAAGAAAACTGCTCTTTTGCCTGTAAAAGAAAAATACAACCCCCCCCCAACATTAAAACCCACCACCCACATACCCCTAATCTAACCCAAACCCCCCTTAAAAAAACCTAACACTACCCCCCTGAAGATCATCCTACCTTGAGTCGTCTTCACTCAGCCGAGCCACCGATGGAACTGAAGAGGAGATCCGAAACGGCAGAAGTGATCCTCTAAGGGGCGCTGAATAAATCTTCCATCCGATGAAGTGATCCTCCAAGCGGCGCTGAAGAAGTCTTACATCCGATGAAGTGATCCTCCAAGCGGCGCTGAAGAAGTCTTCCATCCGGGCGATGTCATCTTCCAAGCGGGGTCTTCAATCTTCTTTCTTCAGGATCCATCTTGCAGACCTCCGACGCGGAACATCCTGCTGGCCCGACGGACTACCGACGAATGAAGGCTCCTTTAAGGGACGTCATCCAAGATGGCGTCCCTCGAATTCCGATTGGCTGATAGGATTCTATCAGCCAATCGGAATTAAGGTAGGAAAATTCTGATTGGCTGATGGAATCAGCCAATCAGATTCAAGTTCAATCCGATTGGCTGATTAGATCAGCCAATCAGATTGAGCTCGCATTCTATTGGCTGATCGGAACAGCCAATAGAATGCGAGCTCAATCTGATTGGCTGATTGGATCACCCAATCGGATTGAACTTGAATCTGATTGGCTGATTCCATCAGCCAATCAGAATTTTCCTACCTTAATTCCGATTGGCTGATAGAATCCTATCAGCCAATCGGAATTCGAGGGACGCCATCTTGGATGATGTCCCTTAAAGGAACCTTCATTCGTCGTCTAGTCGTCGGAAGAAGAGGATGGATCCGCGCCGGAGGTCTTCAAGATGGAGCCGTTCGTCATCGGATGGAAGAACATAGAAGATGCGGCTTGGATGAAGATGTTTGCCGGTCTGGATCGACTCTTCTGCCCGGATAGGATGAAGACTTCTGCCCGAAGATGGAATTCTTTAGCCGCCGCTTGGATCAAGACTTCAGCCGGAGGATGGACGTCACTCTTCAGCCCCCGCTTGGGCTTGGATGAACACTTTGGAGGCTCTTCTGGACCGATCGGTACCCGGTGTGGTGAAGACAAGGTAGGGAGATCTTCAGGGGCTTAGTGTTAGGTTTATTTAAGGGGGGGTTTGGGTTAGATTAGGGGTATGTGGGTGGTGGGTTGTAATGTTGGGGGGTATTATATGTTTTTTTTTTTACAGGCAAAAGAGCTGAATTCTTTGGGGCATGCCCCGCAAAGGGCCCTTTTAAGGGCTGGTAAGGTAAAAGAGCTTTTCAATTTTAATTTTAGAATAGGGTAGGGCATTTTTTTATTTTGGGGGCTTTGTTATTTTATTAGGGGGCTTAGAGTAGGTGTAATTAGTTTAAAATTGTTGTAATATTTTTCTAATGTTTGTAAATATTTTTTTATTTTTGTAACAGTTCTTTTTTTATTTTTTGTACTTTAGCTAGTTTATTTAATTGTATTTATTTGTAGGTATTGTATTTAATTAATTTATTGATAGTGTAGTGTTAGATTTAATTGTAGATAATTGTAGGTATTTTATTTCATTAATTTATTGATAGTGTAGTGTTAGGTTTAATTGTAACTTAGGTTAGGATTTATTTTACAGGTAATTTTGTAATTATTTTAACTAGGTAGCCATTAAATAGTTATTAACTATTTAATAGCTATTGTACCTGGTTAAAATAATTACAAAGTTGCCTGTAAAATAAATATTAATCCTAAAATAGCTACAATATAATTATAATTTATATTGTAGCTATATTAGGGTTTATTTTACAGGTAAGTATTTAGCTTTAAATAGGAATAATTTATTTAATAAGAGTTAATTTATTTCGTTAGATTTAAATTATATTTAACTTAGGGGGGTGTTAGGGTTAGGGTTAGACTTAGCTTTAGGGGTTAATACATTTATTAGAGTAGCGGTGAGGTCCGGTCAGCAGATTAGGGGTTAATACTT
This sequence comes from Bombina bombina, assembly GCF_027579735.1. Classification (NCBI taxonomy): domain Eukaryota; kingdom Metazoa; phylum Chordata; class Amphibia; order Anura; family Bombinatoridae; genus Bombina; species Bombina bombina. The sequence continues at coordinate 2,258 of NW_026511878.1, read as the reverse complement.
GAAGTTAGGTGTGGGCGATGTTAGGGAGGGCAGATTAGGGGTTAATACTATTTATTATAGGGTTATTGAGGTGGGAGTGAGGCAGATTAGGGGTTAATAACTTTATTATAGTAGCGGTGAGGTCCGGTCGGCAGATTAGGGGTTAATAATTGTAGGTAGGTGGAGGCGACGTTGTGGGGGGCAGATTAGGGGTTAATAAATATAATATAGGGGTCGGCGGTGTTATGGGCAGCAGATTAGGGGTACATAGGGATAACGTAGGTTGCGGCGTTGTAAGGAGCGGCAGATTAGGGGTTAAAAAAATATGCAGGGGTCAGCGATAGCGGGGCGGCAGATTAGGGGTTAATAAGTGTAAGGTTAGGGGTGTTTAGGTGCAGACATAGAAACTGTTTCCCCATAGGAAACAATGGGGCTACGTTAAGAGCTGAACGCTGCTTTTTTGCAGGTGTTAGGTTTTTTTTTTCAGCTCAAAATGCCCCATTGTTTTCTATGGGGGAATCGTGCACGAGCACGTTTTTGAAGCTGGCCGCGTCCGTAAGCACCGCTGGTATTGAGAGTTGCAGTGGCGGTAAATTATGCTCTACGCTCCCTTTTTGGAGCCTAACGCACTGAAAACGCAGCCATTCTGTGAACTCTAAATACCAGCGGTATTTAAAAGGTGCGATGGAAAAAAAGCCAGCGTTAGCTACTCGGGTCGTTACCGACAAAACTCTAAATCTAGCCGTTAGACTATTCAATAGCTGAGACTCCACTATCAAAACTTTCAGTATAGGTTGAGATACCACAAGCTAAATCAGCTATTCAAAGCAGGGCAAAATAGGGGAAAAGGAGCTACTTGTAAACAACTTAATACACTCCAGCAGGTAAAATGGATCATTGGGAACAATTTAAATGGGATATCATTCCAACTGCCCCTTTAAGATGAACATGTAGTCTGAATTTTTGCAACTTTATCTCATTAACCATGCAGAGATGGAGAGGAAGACAGGTATTTAAGCAACAGATGCTATGTTTTTATCAGCAGCTTCTCCTCGATGGCTAGAGCAATAACAATATGAAATCAGAAGCTATTCTCCTCTGTAAAAAGGATTGCTCACATTCCAAACTGTTAACTAATTAAAATATGCACGACAATAATATAATGGAAACACCTTTGTCAACTATATTTTGCATCTACAAACAAACAATATCTGCACCTGTTTATGTACTCATTTCAAATGGTAATGTTTCACATTTTGTTAAAGGGACCGTAAAGTCAAAATTAAAAGATAGAGCATGCAATTTAAACAACTTTCCAATTTACTTCTGTTATTAAATTTGCTTTGTTCTCTTGTTATCTTTTATTGAAGAGTAAAACTAGGTAGGCTAATAAAAGCTCAGTGGTGTGCACAAGTCTTAAAGGGATAGTAAACACCAAAAATGTTATTCTTTAAAAAGATAGATCATCCCTGTATTTACCATTCCCCAGTTTTGCATAACCGACACTGTTATAGAAATATACTTTTTACATCTGTAATTACCTTGTATCTAAGCTTCTGCAGACTGCCTCCTTATCTCAGATCTTTTGATAGACTTGCATTTCAGTCAATTAGTGCTGACTCTTAAATAACTTCACTTGCATGAGCACAATGTTATTTATATGAAACACATGAACTAATGCCCTCTGGCTGTAAAAAAACCTGTCAAATGCATTCAGATAAGAGGCGGCCTTCAAGGGCTTAGAAATTAGCATATGAGCCTACTTAGGTTTAGCTTTCAAAAAAGGATACCAAGAAAACAAAGCAAATTTGATGAGTAAAGTAAATTAAATTAGAAAGTTGTTTAAAATGACATGCACCAGCTGAATCATGAAAGTTTAATTTGGACTTTACTATCCCTTTAAGTACTTTATGGCAGCAGTGTTTTGCAACACTGTATAAGAAAGCTACAAATAATGTTTCAAAACACTGCTGCCATAAAGTTTTAAAGACATGTGCACGCTCCTGAGCTCTTATGAGACTATCTAGTTTTACCCTTTAATAAAAGATACCATGAGACCGAAGCAAATTTGATAACAGAAGTAAAATGGAAAGTTGTTTAAAATTGCATGCTATATTTGAATCATGAAAGTTTAACTTTGACGTTACTGTCCCTTTACAGGGTACGTCGTGGCCGTTAAGAGGTTAAAATAAAATTAATAAATTGTTCACTAAAATTCTATGGCCCAGATTATGAGTTTTGCGTTAGAGGCTATGCGGTGCTAACGAGCAGTTTTCCCT